>NC_039479.1:9388667-9536028 GCF_003590095.1 Trichoplusia ni
CTTTAGATCCATAACATCTGTAATTAAATTAACGGCCAAATAAAAATAATCAATTTCCATAGTAATACTTATTATTTTTGTTATGAAACGGATTCTAGCTAGTCTTACGCGAATTCACATCCTAGTAGACTTTTAAATTAATAATTGTTATGTTTGATACAGTGTAAGCATAAGACTAGGTCATAAGTTAGTACTAAACCTCAAAAGGTTTAAAAAAAATGGGTCTTGAAATGGTGGTATGTATGCATATTGGCTGAAATACACTTTTTTATAAGTACGGGGACTTTTTTTTAAACATAAGCAAACTTAGAGACAAAGAATAAACATCATATAACAACTATTATTTAAGTGGGTAGGTACGCAAAATTCTCAGCCAGCAAAGGTGGTAACCCTAGGAGCGGCGCACCTCCCGAGCCATTTAGGAAACTGTTGAGTATTAAGATGCAACCTCAGAACGATTGTGTAAGAACAATTACTTTTATCGTGATGTTAAACCCTGATGTAATTTATTGGAAACGTTTTCCACTTGTCGAAAAGATGTTTTGTTAAACGTATTCATATAATATACCTACATAATATAATATGTAGGTACTCGACGGATTTGATTTTAGAGGTAAAGTGTGAAGCTGTTCTTGCTTTAAGATAACATTGGATACACTTTTTATATCATGTACTCCGTGTGACTTACATCTGGAAAAATAAACGCATGTTGAGAATTTCTAAATTTGGATAAATTATGTGAATATAGTTGAGCTGATTAGACCATATGAAAAGGTATAGGGTAGGAATGCGAGAAGCAAGAGAGATTGGAGAATGACACGAACAAATGGAGGCTTAAGCCGAGAAGTGGGTTATCAAGGCTGATGATGATGTATCTTACCCACTTACAACCTGTAATCCTTATTTATGTTTTGTTTTGAATAGTTGTATATTAGAATGCTTATTTAATATTAAGCTTATCGGCCGAGGCTTGGCCACATAGCCTCAGTATAGAATTTCTCGACAGTCGGCATCATAACATAGGTTAAGCATTCTTGGAAGATCTGAGAAACTAATATAAATATTCAAATACAAGGATTGCAAGTATTTGACCTAATTTATTTCGAGTTCTATGTATTGTGGCTTATGTTTTTGGATACTGTTCATAGAATCAACATATTTAAAACTTGTTGGACAGAATTCTTTATAGATCAATAGGTTTTGCTTAACCTTATGTTTGTCTGTATGATGATTTATATCTCTGAAAAACTGAGTTCTAATGAGAGTCTTTTTTATATATTTTTTTTTGAATAAGTTCTAAGAAAACTTGCCAAAAAAGAGAGTACAATAAAAATATTAATATGAATTTATAAGATAAAAAATGCAGAGAAAAGAACATCGTAATTATTACCTACAGTATTTAATTTTACCAAGACTCCTCTAAACGGTACCCAAAAACAATGAACGTCATTCATCTACACTTGCTGAATCATAATCACTCACGAATATGTCAATCATGGTCCACTCTTTGAAAGAATTAGTCTATTGTATCAACTAAAAAGGTTCCGTATATTTTATTAAAGTTTTGCATGGTATTAATTACGAGTATATCATATCAAAATTATCTGAAAAATAAAAAAGTTTTCGTTATAATCTGCAGTAATAAATGTTTCTTTCTTTCTTTCTAATCTCGACAAAAGACTTGATCAACAATGATCTCATCACGTGTAGACCGAAGCCGAAAGGGTTTCGTTTTAACTACACTATCACTGAACCCTAAACCCAACAACACTATAATTCGGTCAAGACGACACACGGATAACTGTAACCAACACCCATTGTTGTGACAAGAGTCAATGACCGATCAGATCTTGTCAAAAAATGATGGATGACAATTGTCCTAACTATTGTTTGATAGGAGTAACGGGTTTTAAAGATATATATTAAAACGGAATCGAATTGATAAAGGATGGGGTACCGTTATACGTCGTAGTACTATGAATACATCATATATGTGACCTGAAAATATGTATTGTCCAGAGATCAATGATTAGCATTTAGATCTAGTGACAGTGATGGTGTAGATATAAAAACTGTTGATGACTACCCTCATTCTGGCGGACAATACATACATACGCATGGATACATCTAAAACTGTTATTGTAGAGAAAGGTTAAGCAGCGGTAAATCGTCATTTGTTTAGAATGCTATTTAAACATGTGTCAGACAAGTCGAATTTGAAAGGCTAGTGCCATACAAATACAATAGTCAATTGAGGTTTTAAAAACTGTACAATCTTATTACTTAGATACCGATATTCGATACTACACAACAAATAAAGCAAATTATGTCCGTGTACAAAATACATTTAAACTACCGTCGTAATTTATTACCGACCAAATTAAAGATTACCCATATCTCTGTTTGACCATGAGCGCATACGAGTATTTAATTTTTTTCTTTACTGTCTCCCGTAACTAAGATTAATCACTTTTCTAGTGGCTCTTGAAACGTACTCCTCTTTAACGACTGGAACTAAAGTTCAGTTTCACTCTTAATAAGTTTCAGTCTCAATTTGTAACGATAAAGTAACTATGAGTGACAAAACACGATAATAAAGCCACTATTCCTACATCCATACACATTCACAAACATTGAGAAACGCCAAAACCATTTACCATCCGTGAATCTCTTACATTGCGTTTGCAAATGATTATAACTACACGCGTAACATACCTTCATGAAAAGGGACTGAAACAGCTGTGGTTCTCAACAACATCCTACAGCAGACCTACAGAACCGAGATGATGTCATTCCATAATACATAGTACTACTAGCCCATTGTAGTCGGATCAATGAGGTTGCAATAGGCTTCCATACATTGTTAGTGAAACTATCGAAATATAACAAACGAAGGGTTTTATAGAGACTATTCTGCATGTTGTTTTGTTGCGAGTCAAGGAGACAAGACAGAGCAGGTAATTTCAATTGCGTAGAGTACTGATTTGTTGTCTACTGTTTTTCGTGTTTTTTAAAGAGTTATTATCGTATTTTTGGTATTGATTACATTCCGAAGTTTTATACAAAGAATAATAGCTAGATTTTCTACAAACTGAGGAAAAGGCGATTTATATCAAGACTTAAATAAGTAAACATGTTAAATGACGGGAAATAGAGTTGTAGATAAGTATTTTATGTTAGCATCTCAGAAAACGGCCATGTAGGCAGAAACCAAATTCGATTTTTAATCGCTGACATTGTTGATCTTGCATCAATTTGTTTTCCCTTCCTGTATGCATTATTATAATGTAATTATCACAATATTTTTAATCATAAATAATCTCAACAAACAATGGTCGCTCCAGAACATTACTTTCGCAAAACACCGGCTTGTTTTGTTTTGGTAAGCAATTCTTATTGTGGTGTGTGAACTATCAGTACGCAGCAGAAATTATTAGAGGAACTCTTTAGGATTTATTATTATTATTATAAAACATATAATAACAAGTCAAGTTTCACAGGATGTTGAAATATAATCTATAATAACATCAGCCTAAAGATAAAATTAATTAAGCATCTAGAGACCTAGTTACAGTTTTAGAATAATCAATTTTGGGTAGTTCTAAGAATTTGAATAGGAAGCCAAGAACTTAATGAGTACTAGGCGTCCATAAGAGCTGAGGAGTTGCTAGCTAGACCGATGCTTGTTATGTCAGCGTGTCATCAAGTATTACGTGTAGGTCTTTAAGACAAGTATCTATTACGTCTGTAGTCTCAGTATAATAATATGTAGTAACTAGAGGCGCATCCTAGACTGTCCTATGTTGGCACTATCTTTTTCTATGTATACGACGGACGGCTGCATGGATAGCTGGTTGAGAACACCACGCCAAACCCAGTTTACGCTGCGGTTCGATCCCCGCATAGGACAAGCATTCGTTTAATCCACGAATGCTTGTCCTGAGTCTGGGTATCTTTGTGCATGTGCCATGAATGTTTGCGAAACTCCGTAATAAATGTGAAACGTTGAATTACTTTAAAGGTAGTCGTTTTTTTATGTATAGTCTTTAAACTAATTTGAAGCCATATGACCCAGCCAGTATGAAGAAGAATCAATTAGAATTTTCCTTTCCGATAATTGCAATACCTACCAATGAATACACTTAGGTAACATAGTAATTGTTGATTAATATTCCTAACGGCTTGGATCCACTCCTTTAATGAGTAGGTACTGCGCGGATCAGTTAAAGCCTTTGTTCTAGCCTAAGAACCAGTCTTAGGGAATTGCAAAACTAATGACGATAATAATATTTTGAAATCCCATGAATTGTCATTGGCATTATATAAAACATTTCAAACTGAGCCTTAGAAAAAAGAAAACAATCTTTGTTTTATTTTATAAACGCACCATAAATTTTTCTACAACGCCGGACGGTGGTTTCCAAACAGTCAAAACTGCGACATATATTTTTTGGACAATACTACAACTGTGTGATGAAAACAACATTGTATCATTCGCATTAATACTTTATTCCCACACATCATTTTGTATACCTTGATTACGTTCAGCAATATTGTAATTCTTTAAATATTTTAAGTGTTACCATGAAATTCCGTTGTAAATTGGAATGACATTTAAACTTAAAAAAAAAAGGTTTTCTGGTGTCTACGAAATAAAAAGTAAGTTAGACTATATTGTTTTTTTTTTAATACTTTCATACCAGTTCGGGGTATGAATGAGGAAGCTGATATGCCTTCTGCTTGCTTGGCATTCGATAGTTTATCATCCCTTTTCAATCTCTGTTGGATTAGTCACAGACAGTAGGTACATACTAAAAGCATTCTTAAGATAAATAATCTAATTGTTTTCGTAATTCGCAGCATCTGCATCGTTCTGAGATGACTGTAGTTTCGGGGTTGCCATGATTCCATTTATAAACAGATATGTAGGTACCTAAGTACCAAATCAATGAAAACGCTGAATGATTGCAAATTACTGGGGTTTTTTCTGGTATTATGGCTACCTATAAATCTTAACATATTCTTTTTGAAAATCACTATAATTATTCGTGATCAGATAGTGGAGCAGACGACATAATTACTAGGTGGTATAACCGGCTATTTACTATCAATTATTTCTTAATAATGTATCAAATTACTGCAAAAACAGATGAAGCCACATAAGCGAAACAAACGGGAGAAACATAGGTTTAATTGTTTAAACACTTACATCATTCAAGAATAGAACAGAATCAAAAGGTTACATAAACAATTGACAATAGTCGTCCACAATTGCATTTATTGATTGATTGAAGAAATTTAAGTGAATTAATAAATGAGATTTACGCATATTTTTTGTTGTATGATGCGTATAGTGTGATTAATGAAGAAATATTTTTACAGCGTCGTTTTTTTCGTTTTAGACCACAAATGATCCATCCCTATCCATTATTATCTTTTGTGTTGTTCCGGTCAATTTAACGTTAAAAAAAGTAGGCCTAGTTTCACTTTTCAGTGAAAATTTCAGTTTTACGTCCCTGAATAGAAATACTGGCCTAGCGGGAGTTCCATGCACAGAGTTGAAAGTTCGAATTCAAATGAGCACCTCTTGAGGACAATTGCAAGTTTTTTGTTTCAATTTAAATGTCGGAAAATATGGAGAAAAAGCGCGTATTCCTAAATAACATCTGCAATTTAGCAAGTTTGGTGATTAATGTTAGTGCTTTCAATGCATAGATTTTTTTATCTAAAAGCAGGGTATTTAAAGATTATATTTTCTACATAGCTGCATACTCTGCATAGAAAACGTTGATGACTTACCACAAGTATACTATGATTACATTTTAATCTCATTGTGAACCAAACACAGGCAAATTTCATAATTTCTACCAACGTTCTCAATACAACACTCCTATGGCACTTTTATCAAATAGAGTCAACAAACGACGCTTGGCAAACGTTCCTGGCTAAAATGATTATCTAACACTGTTTTGACCAGTCTACAAAGACCCGTATTTATCCCCAAATATTCAATCAACTAGATAAATTTGTAGACCTACACATGCTGGTTAGGATCTACTAACGTTCGATTAGGTAAGTGCTGTCATCCTGTTGTTTACAAACTAAACAAAATTGATCTCATTGCTTTGTGTGTGAAACAAGACATTTTCTTCTTAGTTGAATTATCGCATAAATCGTACCTAAGTAATCCAATAATTAAGATGTAGGTAGGTAAGTACAGAAATAGGTCGGTACATCTACAGCTCTGCATTTATATTGACGACCTCCGTGGTCGAGTGGCGTACGCACCGGTTTCAAGGTGTCGCTAGCTCTGAGGTCCCGGGTTCGATCCCCGGTCGGGACAATGTAAAAATTCTTATTTCTACATTGTCTCGGGTCTGGGTGTTTGTGGTACCTTCGTTGTATCTGAATTCCATAACACAAGTGCTCTAGCAACTTACTTTGGGTTCAGAACAATGTACATATGTGATGTTGTCCGCATTTATTATTTATTTATTATTTATATCTCAACTACAGTGTTTAACAACCTAACTATCCAGAAACCTAAATTATGCGTCTTAAATTAAATAAAGGTTCTTTTTAAAGAAAATACCCACAAAAAAAAATACTTCATGAAAATTTTGAAATTATATTCTTTTTAACACGCTTTTTTTCAATAAATAGTTTTCTCCAAATGTAGGCAACTGTTAAAGTCAACATTTGGTATACATAGCAAACATTTGCATCTTACAAAAACTTTGGTAATTACTAATTAATATTTTTTTCTTTGATACCCGTAAAATAATTAAATTTTAATTCATCTTAATATATCTAGATACTAATTATAGGTAATATTTCTTGTTAGAATTTATTTCTGGTCATGTAATTTTCATTACACTTTCTGATTAGTTAAATTATTTAAATAATTATGAAGGCTTACCTTATATTTCATTTTGAATTAAAAACGTCTCCAGTCAACAACACAACACTGTCTAATAAAACAAAACTACGAACAAGGTCTTTTTATGAAAATAAGTGTTTATCTCATTCATGAAAAATTAAAAAAAAACAATCGTCAAAGTTTGCGAACGCGATATTATGTTTTGGCGCGCAATTCTCGGTGCTCGCGCATGCTGCGTACAGTGCGGCTGCGCGGTAATGGCTGCGCTTTACGCTACGCGACGGTTTTGCTTCCCCGCCAGCGAGGTGCAACGACCCAATACTGTTAGCTCCAACACTTCCCGCTGCAACGAAGGTGAAGGTAAAAGGTGAAGTGCGAAACAGTTGCCGAAATTGCGAGCTTGCTACAATACTAATAGTTACAAAGCCAATACGATAAGCTTAGTCGACCGATAATGCGTAAAGTGTTTCACGCAGGTTTCACGCTTCGATATTGCAAATTGTTTGTTGACACCGTAACCTTGAAAATGAGGCAACTTATTAAAGTTTACCCACAATTTAAGTTAATGTTTGAACTTTGGTGTCACATCTCTAATTTTATAATATTTTGGAGGGTACTTACCACGTACCACCAAAGCCAGTTAACCCCTTTCCTAAAAACCTCTTACTTCCTATTCACAATCGGCTAGGAAATAGCTTAAAATATATTAAGCAAGTAAGTAAATAGATATTATCATGTCAGTGTATCGGAATTAATTAAGGGATCAGACTTAGATACCTTCCGTTTCTGTCCACGGTCAATTATTTACTTAGTAATGTTTCGTGCTGAACAAATGGTTCAGATCCCGATATGTATGTCCATTAACTTCCTCTGTACGGTAATTGTCTATATTGAACACAATTATCATAGTGGATAGTAATGCTAACTTTGGTTTCTAGCGCTAACATTTATTCGCAGTTTTGAAAATTTGTTTACAGTTAGGTATGTCTACGAAAGAAAATCTCAAATTAAACAATTATGTACCTATGTAGATATCAAAAGCAGCATTATGTTTATATTAAATTTTATTAAATTATCTGCTTTATACGAGCACGAATTTATAAAAAAGAAAATCGAAAGTTTAAGCTAGCGGTAAAGGCTGTAAGTAAAGGCAGTTGCAGTTTTATTAATAGTCCTACAGCGGCATCTATTAGGCAGGCAATGAAAATAAAAATTAACAAGTTCTGCCAGCATCTAAATGTAATTGTTGAATAGCTATAATTTAAATACCAGTTTTATTATTTTTGCATTATAAGGCTATAAAATATGGTTTTGTTGCAATGTTGTAATATGGTTTTATGTCAGAGTCAGAGACAATAGGCAGAATGATGTTGAAGTTGTCATATCTCTATGGAATTCATGAAAGTTGTTGACTTTTTTGACAGTAACACGGCTGTCATGTCATCGTCATTGATCGCCGGATAGAAGCAGAGCTCGATTTCTCTCAATAACATGCGGACTGCAATTCTATTTGTTTATATTTTATGTAAATAAAGATTTATCTGTAAAAGTACAGTTGTGATATTAGTATAGACCTTTAAGAATAAAATTCGTTAAATTACAACCCCAAGATGATGGAACATATTCGGCAATTCGATTGGTGAGTGTTTTAATATGGCAGGCTTTTTGGGAAATATGTAAACCGGCAGATTTCAATCATCTGTGAAAGTTAATCAACTATTGTGATAATTAATACACATTATCGTTTTCATTGAATTGGAATATATTATAACTAACCAAATGGTTTTATATATTGTTTACAATAACAATACTTCAGGTCAACAATGAAAAACCTGTTTTGTAGTGTAATAATTTAGACATAAATGGACAGCAGAAGTCATAGACCGGACATAAGTATGAATTTAGGCCTTTGCCCTGAAAAGTGACCATAATAAGCAAAAAAATAAAATGCAGACAACAGTCTGGTCAGCTTTATTATTCAAGCATCTTATTGTTGGTACTTAATTAAATGTCATGAACAAATCATTCATTATAATTTTTTGTACCTATTCAGACAAAACTTTGCTACCTTTGTCATAACCTCCATATTCCACTTCAGGTGTGCACCTATACCTGAGAGTCATTTTGTTGAAGAATCGGACTTGGACAATTGTAACACTGAGAAGATAATAAAGAACAGATTCCACGATCCCCTCTTATCTAGTGAGTCAGAAGATGAGACGCCTGCTAAAATTAACTGGGATGAGATGTTCAGAACAAGAAAAGTTAGTATTTTTCTTGAAAATAACCTCAACTTGCCTCTAACCTTAGCTTTATGCTACCTTAAGGTATTGCTTGTTAGGAATGATATGCAATATTCTTTCAGTATCTTATAACAGCAATTACAGTCTCATGTCTCCTTATTTCTCTTGTGCGATATGGGGTAACAAAAATTAGCTATATCTTCCAATTGAAAAAGGAAAGGAAATCTGGAAAAGCAGAGTAACTAAATAAACATGTTGCCTTACAGAACCACAAGATAAAAGTATATGTGCCCTGTTTAAGACCTGTGCCACAGTATCCCAAACTATCAGCACTCACAAATCAGCAGCATTATCAAATATTGAAAGTGTTAAGCGAGGAGAACCCTCACATTGCACCAGATTTAGTGATACATAAACCCCAGAGGCAAGACCACAAAGTTTATGAGGTACTTATTAAAACTATGTTTGTTATACATTATTTAATTATAATATACATTGCAATAAGTGTAATAAATGTTAAAAAAAAAAAAAATGTGCTTTTTAAATCCCAATTAAAATCTTTTAAAAAAACTTTAATTACAATAAATCAAATTGGTTTCTCGACTTCTATTTACCAAAAAACATTCACATTTTTTTATTTAAGATATGATTTGTCAAAAATTCAACCACTCCCATACTTTCTTAACAAGCTAACAGTTAATAATATCCCAAAACTATTACAGGCTGTAAAAGAAATATATCTGAAAGAGCAAAAAGAATACATGGAATGGGCAAAGACATTATGGTACATGGACCATTGTATTAGAGCTCTACGTCCCAAGCCTGCAGTAGAAACAGTGTATGAAGCAGAGTTCAAGGTGAAGATACAACGGATGAGTAGTTTACCAAAGAAGTATGATATTGCAGCACAGATACCATTAGAGAGTAGGAGGAAAACTTGTGATGCGGTGTTGAAACAAGAGTTGATTAATGTGAGTTCTTTTTTAATGTATTGTTTATTATTGTGTTTAGATTTGGTTAAGTGTAATATGTAAGTTTGTAGCATAAGTTTTATTGAGTTGTATTTTCAGACTGACTTTATTACGTAAAGCATTTTTTTTTCATCTAGGTACCTTTATCGGACATACCTTTCGCCAAAATACCAGAGAACATCAACAAGCAATTCAGCATCCTTCGCCCATGTGCAGTTCCAGAGCCATGTCAAAAACATCCTTACCAGTTTGTTTTGCCAAGTAATTATGAACTTTATTCTTCTACTAAAAAAGCTTAATTTCACTAAACAGAATCGTAATAATAGTAATTTATTTCTGTACAGATGAAAAAGGGGTTTCAGTTCTCCCAACATCAGAAATCCACAGGGAGTTAGCTCTGTATGCATTAACAAATGGAGCTCAATACATAGCCAGTGAGAATGCACTTAAATGTCTCATGCAACAGAATAGACCTTGGATTATACCGGTATCTGTCTGCGAGACCATTGGACCTGGTAAGTAACCATGGAAATTATCTTAATGCTATAATATTGGCAACTACTTACTATAAGCTTGGCAAGCTGCAAATAAACGCACCATCTCGCTTGCCGCGGAAATGTAACTATAACCTCTTCCATGTGCCGGGATCTAAAACAAACCTCGGACATTTCGCCGTTTTGCCAAGGCTCTGTAGGCTGTACAACACACTAGCAAAGCACAATGATTTGGATATCACGGGCAAATTACCAAAATTTAAAAAAGACGTAAAAGAAATAATTTCGAATTTATAATATTTTGTTTTCTGTTGTTTTTTTTTCTCACATTATAATTATTCTCATTTTATTTTATTCTATACATACAATTTGAATTAGTTTATTATTATGTTTTGTTTTACTTTTAATTTTGATTCTCTTATTATGATTTTTGTTCATTGTATTTTAATTATTTCTGCCTAATCAAACTTGTTGTACCTACCTAGACAATAAGTGAATGATGTGGTCGCCTGTAATTGGAGGCGCACACTAATATTGTACGCAAAAATGTTAATATGCATGAAATTGTGTAGCCTCTGTTGGCGATCCGATCCAATAAATAAATAAATAAATATCAAATTTGCACACTGTGCGCAGCTCCAACTTGAAAGCAAAAGCAAAAGCTTATATTGAAATTAATACTCGCAAATTGTTCTATAACCTACCCTCCTACTTACCGCGTGGACACGAAGTCGCAGGAAACAACTAGTATAATTATGTATGTATCCTTTATATTCAAGCTTGAGTTAATATATTTTTATCCTACTGATGGATAGTATTTGTAATTTAGATTAAGGTGGATTTTAACCAGTGCTTTTCAGTTACAAATTTAGTTATTTGTAACATTTTCATTAACCACTTTTATATCCTATAGATGGTGACAAAGTCAACGTCGTGGTGTTAGACAGTGAGTTTTCTGCTCACAAGGAGGACCCACAAATGAGGACATATAAGGCGTTTAGACATCTACTGGAACAGGCTCTCATACCGTAAGTGCTTTTAGTTATTGCTTCAAAGAGAATGAGGGCTCTGCAATGACCGCATCACCAAGTTTGGTGGCTTGGCAATGACGATAGCATCTCACTCACACAGTTGTAGGAGTGCCTAACCTTTTCCCAACTATGTTGAGGTCGGCTTCCAGTGTTGCCGGAATTTTTAAAGTAGCTACTTCCCATCTGACCTTCTCAGCCCAGTGCTCTTGGCAACGTGATACCCTTTCGTAAAACTGGTTGTCAAGCTTTTTAGCTGTTAACTAGCCAAAATGACTGTCAAGGTGTATAAATAACACAATTTAACGTGGCAATCCGAAAATAAAAAATATTGTCAATTGTTTACTCTAAACATTTCTTACTAATTAACGTTTGTAAGGTGTAACATGTATCATTAAACTAGTTGCTAAATGTTAACGGGACCTAGGGTAAGTGTTGATTGAACAGAGTATAAACATTGACATACATTTCAACAGTATGAAAGAAAAAGAGAAACTGCTGAAAGACAAGAAGAAGGAAGTACCGTCACCAGTCAAGGCTGAGACTACAGAGGACGCTGACATGCTCAGCGATGACGAAGATAGCATGTTTATATGTACCGGTATGTGACTAGTTTAGTCCCAAATAACTGTTACTGCCTGCGCTCAGGGTAACGGTATGATACGTAGGGCAAAGCGAAATAGTTAAGGAAATCGACAAAAAAAATTACTCACTTAAACAAATATATTAGCATATCATCTAGGTACTAAATGCCGTAGTCTACAATCTTAACTTTCATGGTTGATTTAACGCTCACTTACTCCGTTGGCTCAGTGACCCAAAATGTGTATAGGTCTCTGATACGAGGGAGCGCCACTTTACCGGATCTTTTCTCACTTCTCGCCAGTCATAGCTAATTATCCTAATTGAAGTTCAGTCTTAAGGCTCCATACCAAAAGTTTAAACTCCAGGCAACTTGTCAGTCCTTATCCTGAACATAATTTTGCTCTACAGTTCTATAGGTTCTTCCACATTTTTTTATATGTTGTTAATTTTGTAGTAGTAGTTTTACTCACACGATCCTGCCTAATTTTAGTTTGTAATTCCGATACATACTTACTCGTCTTTACTTTTCAGATGACAATACAGACAACACAGAAACAGAATCAGTACAACCAAGTTGGAGTAAGCGAATAGATAATAAACTTAATAATTCAAACTTGGAGAAGGATAGTGTAGGGTACATCACGAGGGCTGTGAGCAGGAAGATCAGTGAGGATGTCCATGATATTGGACTCTACAACTGCACTTGTAAAGGTGAGTGTTTCTTACCCAAGAAAGATGATATGGACCACGAAATACATTTTTGCATTATTTAAATCTGAGTTTAAAATCGCTTTACGGTTAAAAAAATAAGTTCCACCCACCACCAAGTACAAAATCTCACCCTTTTCCCTTGTTTTAAAACTATTGCCGTTTACAGACACAATATACGAGCATCCACCACGTCGTTCGTTCAAGAGGTGGCAGTTTAGGAGCAAGAGTGAGATAAACTACGACATTATTATACATTGTCCACATAAAGCAAGGGTAAGTCATCATAATCGATCTTCTGGGCAATGCAACAAGTGATTTTGTTTAAAGTAAACACTGCCTAGTTCGAAAGCCTTAGTCTGAATAGTCTGAAAAAATTAACTTTAGATTACTAGATACCAAAAGTGGATCAGTTTCTATTAATTACCATTGGTCATACCCAGGTTAAAGATGGAATCCAACTACTACTTATGCTCCGCCTAAGCAACCTTTGTTACGGTCAAGCATTTGAGATGGTGGTCTCAAATAAACTTGAGAGCTATTTTAACATCGCCATATACCACTCACAAATTAATTTCTCATCCAATCGATTTCTGTATTTTAGCCTAATTGTGCGGAACCTTTGACTGATTTTTCATATTAAACGGATATAATACTAAGTTTTTTCTAGCACTTTTGTTCTAAGACGTTATTTAATTCTAGTCGTCTTCTATCGTTTCCTCAGAGTAAAACAGGCGAGTTGCTTATCGAACCCATAGTGGATTACCAGCTAGATTTGGGGGCAAGTAAGCAGTCGACTGACAGCATTCGGAGTTTGGCGCTCTCGCTCATGCTGAGGAAAAATGCATCGGTAGTGCTAGGTATGTATGTTATATCGTACCACTGTTCAGTCATATATGATAAAGAAAGTTTTAAATTTGTTTTAACATTACTGTTCGCAGTAAAGTGCATCCAAAACACAACTTTTTTAGTCTTTTTGATTTTTTGATTTTTGTTTTTGTGTCATATTCCTATTTTTTTATTTATTTGTATTATACTTAAGTCAATAAGTTGTTTATTTTGATCAAGCTCATCGTCTTTTTTATTCCGTAAAATAGCGTTCTTGTTGGGAGGGACAGTATAAAATAAGATCAATCATTGATGGATTGGTTGTTTATTCAGAACTCTTTTTTTGTGTTGATGCTCAAGATACATTTTTATTTGCAACATGTACCCATAAAACATCCTATAGCATTCTATATGTTCATATTCGTCACCAGCTCGCGTGGACGGCCCCACCGGCGAGGTGGCCTCGCTCCTGCCGATGTCGGCGGACACGTTCTGCGGCCAGCACCCCGGCGTGAGCGGCGCCCTACACAACACGCTGTACACCGCGCTGGGGCAGCTGCAGGGGCTCGTGCCCGGCCACTACGTACTGCAGCATGAGGTGAGACAGAACCGGGACTAAGGGAAATGAGATAAGAAATTGGGTTTACACTTTCGTCTGGCCTCATTTTCACAGGTTTAAAGGTTTCGTTTGGGTGCGTTGCTCACTGCGTCACGCCTTAAACGACTGCTAGCATCCATCGCATTTAGTGTTTCTCGATTTGGTCGTGTCCTTGGTAGGCAGGCAAGACTAAGCACACTGGTTCTTTGTTTTGTTTGGCCCGTTTACGCCATAATATATTTGAGAATAAGTGTTACTTTTTTGAAAAATTTACGATGTTTTGCATCTGTTATTCGCGCTACGCATATGAAAACTCTTGTGTCGCATTGGTGTCTAAGAAATTAATCAATTGACAGTTTTTTTAGGGTAAAAAAAAGATGGCTGGAATTAAGTTAGAAAAATGATTTGACTGATTATTGACTTTTTATTCTTTTGCGTAACAGACTTTTTAGCAATGGTTGTGAAACAAAAACGTTTTGTCGCGGAGCATCGTCTTGTGTTTAAGCCGAGTAGGTCAAAAGAATATTGTTATTTTATAAGTTAGCCGCCGCAACCAATGGTCTATCTGTAAATTCGACGCTCAACCCCCCCCCCCCCCAGGTGTCGCACGGGCCGCACGCGCTGCTGCTGTCCCCGCGCGGCGCGCGCGGCGCGGCCCTCTCCCTGTGCGGGGCGGCGCCGCCGCGCGACGAGGACAGGCTGGCGCGCAAGCCGCCCGACCTCACGCCTGAACTGCTGCCGTACCACAAGTCAGTAACAGGCACTATGGATATCTCACCTTAGGCCTAGTTTACCCATATAGCTACAAAGTACATAAATATCAATCCTTGAGAGAAAGGGAGTATCTGACTTGTACTGACTAAAACCCAACCATACGCCTTCCTCTGACGTTCGTGTACCGAGACCATGGTAACCCTTTCGGACAATGCCTAATGCGATCCACAGAGCTTGCTGACAATTTTTTTTTAACCCTGCTGGTGAACACTAGTCAAATTTTGACTATCTGTTGATTTATTATAAAATGATGTAACGGTTTACTCACGCGCAGTGGCGTGCACAGAGATTTTAGTCAGGGTAGGCAATAAGAAACGGCCAAGTGCGATTCTGATTCGCGACTCTCACTGTTGGTACAAAATGTAAAAAAGGTTACCCATCAAATTCACGACCATAACAAATGATGCTTAACCTCGATTTCTCGGTGATCTATGAAACTGTTTACTCTCTAAATAACTATCAACGTTCATGCCTACAGCCGAAAGACAGACGGACAGAAGGCCAGCCGGATTTAAAATGTTGTGCGGTAAACTTTGTAGTTACCTACCTAGTGTACCTAGCCAACGTATTTGAATATTAAACTTTTACGGCTATCTTTTCGTCAGATCATTTATCATTGAATCGCAGGTAGTCAATAACGTATACATTTCTTTAAACGTTTTTCTATTGACATCATACCTATCGTAATATTGTAACCACGTGCGTAAACACGAAAATAACCTTTTCGTTGAAGTAGGTACCAAGCGGGAATCTTACCAATAAATCGTGTCAAAGGTACAAAATAGATATTTTTCTGTATTTTTTTGTAAATAAGTTTAGATAAGTGAAGTAAATCTAAGTATAGTTTAAAATAAATGGATAGGGAAACAGAACAAGCGATTTCTCTGTATCTACGAGCAACTCGTTAGATTTAAATCATTATGTTTTCTACGTATTGTTTTGAACGATTGACTCACCTTTCTTAATTTATTAGATGTCTTGCGTAGTTTTATCTATTTCAAACACTTGTTTTTATCACAGAAAAATAGTTTTAAAATCGCAGTTTTTGTGTTATGAGCACACGCCGTTTGAAAGTTCACAATTATTAATCAATTTTTCACTCTTTTATCGACTTATATCAAATAACTTAAAAACCAACGACCCAGAAAACGAATTATGACAAATGAAAACAAAAATGCATCGAAAAATATTGCGGCTCACTTTACGATAATCACTGTCAAAACATAACCGCTCATGTCATCCGCTGTCTTTGTCGTGCAAAGGCAGTGTCTCTTTTATCGCACACACTAACAACATATGTATAGGAAAATAGACATAGACACATTGTCATGACTACGAGTCTGTCACACGCACACATGCTTAAAGTACCTACGTCACTGAGACATCGAGTTGAAGTGTCTTTCCAACGGGAAAACGGTGCCAGCGGCGGCACACTTCGGCAAAAAAGTGTACTAATTTTGAAATATTGATAATCCTCCCTTGATAGATTATGTTACAACGTGTAATAGATAGATGGCGCTGATACATGTTTTACGAATATTGTTTATTTATGGATAGTAATAATTATGTACCTATAATATCTGAATTTCTCAGGGTAGGCAGTGTCTTTTTGTCTCTATGGACTGCACGCCACTGCTCACGCGTATTTATCGGGGTAGCCCGACCCCTCCGCCGCTCACGGCGCGGGCGTTGCGCTACGCAGCGAGATGCGCGGCCGCTGACGTCAGTTCGACTCGCGATCCCACCGCGTCTGCTCATGATTAAGCACTCCGGTTGGGTCCGAAGCTAGTCGGGCTACCCCGATAAATACGCGTGAATAAACCGTTACATCATAAAATATAAAATACACAATAGATCAATGTTTTATATTTTCTTAAAACCTAATATTACTATTTGCTTAAAACCTAATATTACTTTATGTATTTTTTTTTTATATCCATACCATACCAATTACATTTGAACTACATACGAATACCTTTAAATAACATGTAAACTCACATCGACTTGTATATAGATCCCGAAAGCTGCTTCCGTGCGCCTTCACACCGTACCCCAACCAACTCGTTAGGGAAACAAAGAAACCAGCGCCCAAGAAGAAAGCACCCCCTCAAGCTATCAAGGTAATAACTAAATCATGTACACAGATCATAAATATAAGTTCACCTAAAAACATACCTTATGTCCATTACTTTAAGTTGATTTTTTATTGGCAAGGGTATTGGTAAAGTTACGCAAATTAATTTAACAACACATTCATTGTTACCCTATTATGTTTGTAGTGTGTACTCAAAGTGACAGTGTTCGGTATACTACATTGAAGTTGCGATTTCGCGAAATCCCGGTTTCGATTCCGGACGAATTTAATATAATTGTATAGATATTTTAAGACCTACGTAAAATCAATAGTCGTCGCATAAATCAGATTAAGCCGACATTGTTCCACAGAATATAGAATAAAAGTTTTAGATTAGGCAGTCAAAATATTTTGTGGATAAGAAAGAACCAATACGAAAAATGCCCAAAATACTGATATCTGTTATTTTGAGTACAAAACTAAGAGCCTAATATGGCAACATTGAGTGTTTCATTACTTAACTATTTGGGCAAAGTATGTATGTATGTTTGTTTGGTTAGTTCTCTCAAAAATGATCATAAAAAATATAGCAAAATATTTATTTTCGAAGTGACTAATATTTAAACCGGCCTCAACTCGGCTTGAATTTCTCAAGTATTTTTTCAGGAACAATTCAGAAGTTTTAAAACTGAGTTAGTGTTTAAAATGTGCCTTATACCGTCGCGCCGATGATCCCCTTAGGGTGAGGTAATGGTGTTCAACGCCCGCAGTTCGCTAAAGACGGTACGATGACTAGGAGCGAAACTGTGACCCTGTGTAAATACTAAATTATGTTTTGTGATAACATAACTAGGTGTTACAGCGACTTCGCCTATTTATAAAAATGATATAATTCACATAAGCGTCATTAACCCCAGACCATATGAAGACAAAAATTGTTGACCTTTGTAATTACCTCAGATTCCGGGAATTTTAAACTTTTATACCACCCATATCAGATAACATTATTATATGATAAAATCAAAGATGCTATTGGTGGTAAGAGGAGAGGGGAGATGTCTGTCTATGTGTTAAGCGGCACACATTTCATTCTCATTGCTAGATATATTCACTGCGCGACATACTCCCTAATTCAGAGCTAATTTTACCTGTAACTTCAAAATGCTCTGTTATAGAGTTTTCAATAATGAACAATTCAACATTAAAACAAAAGGTACCATCTCAAGGAAAATCTATATTATATCTATACTTCTATACTCTATACTAATATATAAAGCTGAAGAGTTTGTTTGTTTGAACGCGCTAATCTCAGGAACTACCGGTCCAAATTGAAAAAATATTTTGTGTTGAATAGACCATTCATCGAGGAAGGCTTTAGGCAATAAACCATCACACTGCGATTAATAGGAGCGAAGATACAATGGAAAATGTGAAAAAAAAACAGGGCAGGTATAAATCATAACTTATATCTTCTACCCACGAGGACGAAGTCGCGGGCAACAGCTAGTATAAAATATAAGTTTCATCAATTTAAATAGGCGAAGCTGCAGTAACAACCTAGTTAATTTATTCAATAATCATCGGCACATTCTAAACGCTCACGTCTCAGTTCACAAGGTACGAAACGTACAACGGAAAGTACACGGATGTCTGTTTGTTTATATTGAAATCTGCTTGTTGTTAGTTGCAAGCGGAGCAGCCGGAAAGCGGGACCACTCGAAAGGTACCATCACCTACTGGTGACTTGTCCAACGAATTTAACGAATGCCCGACGTAAAGTATGGCTTGCCTCAGAGATTAGAGGGGATAGTTCCACTGGGTTCTGTGTTGCCAACATTTTACCCAGATGTTTGTTTTTTGTTGTAAAGCAGCTGCATTTAGTCTATTTTACGCTTTTATATATATTGTGTTAAAAACGTATATAGTTTTGGTTACTGCCTCTTGTCCAAATTTGGTTTTGTTTTCTATTTATGTGCTAGACCATATTTTCAAAATTAAATACCTTTTTACCTGCTTGCTTGAATTATACGTTATGTTTATTATTTTGCCTTTTAATTTACCCGAGTAGAACTATCGAACTAATCTCTGATGAATTTGTATCGATTGCCGGGTCACGCAGGCCCGACGGAGAAGATATTGGGAATAACGAGGATGTGCTGCTGTCTTGTAAAACCGAATAAAAAATAATACGATTTAAACAGTCAAATTCTGGCAGAACGAATTTTCAAGTATATTTTTTGGCCATGACCAGTATAATGATGACTATTTTTTTTACTCATTTATATGTCCACAATCCACATTCATTCATTAATTCATTTTCATTTTTTATTATTTTCTTCGTTATGCCAGAACTGAAGTACCAAAGCAAATAAGACACAGAAACAGGTATCTAAGTGACAGTTTTTATGTACTATCCGTTTGAAATACAGTACCTATTTAGGTTTCGATTCATTTTACCGGGACTTCATTTATCTATGATTATTTTTATCATCACGATCATAAAACTTAATGAAAAATAACTTTTTTAAATAAATACAGCAGATGCTAAGCTTCCCGGACTTCCAGTGGCGGATTTATACCAAACAGCGCTTGCATGACGTCTGTGTTGTGGCTAATTATTTTCATTTAGTTTCTTAATTCTTTGGTCACACTGAGATTCAGTCCTCTTGTCAGAAGGAGTAATATTATATCAAATTCACTCCTTCAAATACTTAATTTTCATTTCAACGATTTTTTTTCTACAACTTTGTTTTTGCAATACATTAACCTGATTTTATCAGGTTTAAAAGAATGAAAAAAGGTGTTTTTGTGTAGTAAATTGCTTCATAAAGAATGTTATTGCGCTGGCTTCGCTTCATAAGTATGTGCTCTCAAAATTGACATGTTGAAATATAATTCTTCTGATATCATTATAATATCTTTTACTTCTAACCGAAATGGTAAATCTAACGGCCACGTGCAATAGTTATCAGCACGTACTAGAGAAAAATGACCTTTTAAAACTACTATAAAATTACTCTACGTTCTCAAACCATCTTTAACGTTTAATCTAAATACCACAATAACGACGGTAAAATTACCTATAAGAGTATCAAGTGTAGATGATTTTTTAATACACAAAATATTGTCAGTGTTTTATTCCGCTTTAGTGCATGGCGACAAAAAATTATATAGTACGATGAAACTTTTTGACTGAAACTGTTTTTTATTGAGGCTGATTGACGTTTAAAAAGAAGACAAACTGTAGTCTAGTCTGCATGAAATTTTGGAGGCAGTCACTTTTTATTTAAAAGTAAAAGTGTTTAGACCTTATCTTGTGTTAAGTCTTACAGCCCTCTCAAATATAGTCTCTAATTAAGGGTCCGATTTATAGGTTCCTTTTAATATCTTTACCTTTACTTATATACGTATATCGTATATCGACAAAATAACACGTATCTGATTAATCGGACCAGTTAAATGAAGACCATGTTTGAACGGGGAGTTATATGAATACGAGTGTTCTATATTATGATTTTACTTATGTCTGTGTGGGGCTGTCAACGTTTCTGTAGGTTTTTTATTTTTATCCAGCTTATGCGGTACCTATATTTTTAGGTAGATACTTGAATACCCTCAAAATCCGCCATTGTAATGCCCCATACCTAATATCGGAATCAAATGAATATGTTAAGATTCCTCCATTTCTTGTGTTAGGTAACGATAAATTAACGATAAACTTTGACTTGGTTGCTTGCGTTAACATTTTGCTGCTGAGCAAACTCATGATTTATTTAGCAATATATTATTTGAATAATGTTTAGCACTGTAACATAGTGAATTAAGTAGAATTATTCAAGCTCCTAAAATGGGGGAGTTGAAAAGGAGAAAAAGAATTAAGTAATACATAAAATGTGTGCTTAAATCAATAAACGCACACGACATGGATGGTTATAAGAGGCCTGTGCCCCAGGGGTGGCTTATCAAATCCTATGAAACTATACGACTGGCAATTGATATGAACACAGCATAACAACACATGGTAAAGCAAGCCAAAGTTTATCACAGATCATGGCGACATTGAATGTTACGAAGATATTTTTGTTTCAGTGGCCGGTCAGGAAATCGGGCAGGAAGAAACGGTGAACGAATTAAATAAAAACAAATGTTTTTCAATCCTTTAATATATAAATCGGTGATTAAATAAATAGTGTCTTTGCAATTTATTCCTATTCTAGTTGATACCTTTACATCATTAAGCAGCTTCGTCGAAGTAGCCATCAAGTTGTGTTGCGATCTGTATAAGGAAATATTATTGTCGTAAAATTAAATGGTATCAAGGCAACTCAACAGAGCAACCTACTTCAGTCCAGTCGTAATGACCTGTATGTTTTAAGCATTTTGGAAATCAATTGTGATCTTGACTTATATGTCATCAGTTTTTTTTAATCACAGGATAAAAAGAGTGCCATAAGCAATTACATATTTGAAACTCAAGCAGTTATATAATTATGTTATTTTACCATTACAATACTAGTTCCTGAATATACCATACGCAGCATTACGATAAGTGGGTAGTAAAATCTCAGGATTAAATAAAAATACTTGTAGTAAAGTGTACGTACCTGCAGCGGCGTGTACTTGACGTACTTGTCGGGGTTCTTGGAGAAGGGCAGCGCGGCGTAGGCGTCGTAGAAGGCGCTGTAGCGCGGCAGCAGCGCCTGCTTGTTGTCGCGCTTCAGCGCCTCGCGCAGCTCCGCGTCCGGCACCGCGTAGCCGCGCTGCAGCCGCGAGCACTCCTCCCACTCGCGGTTGAACGACTGTCGCACGGGGACATACATACGACTTTATGGATGACTAGCAGTTGCCCGCGACTTCGTCCGCGTGATTAGAAGATATAGGTTATGACACCTTGGGTTACAATATCGTAATTTTCTTACGGAACCCTAATATTTTGAAATGAATTATAGCCTACGTTCAGCGGGGATAGTGTAGCTTCTCAACAGTGAAATAATTTTTCAAATCGGACCACTGGTGTCAAACAAAAACAAATCTTTTCTCTTTATAATATTAGTATAGATTAGGTACACACGTTCAAAGGCACACGTGATGCACTACGACATCATGCTAAAGCCCAGGTAGAATCTGTTGATCGTGTCAACTATTCCGACTAATCCTGCACGATCGGTGTCGTAAGAGGTGAAAAGTCTTTCAGACAGCTGTAAAACCAGCTTATACATAAATAATCGGTAATATAAGACTGCAAATAGTCAGATTGAACAAACTGCAATAAGTAAAAGTCAACCAAGTAGCTGTTTACACAACTTGGGGCTATTTGGGCCCGAATGGCTGGAACGAGATATTTTGTTTCTTCAAGTTACTTTAAATTTCTTATAGAAACTGAGTGCCTCAAACAATACTTACGGCAAACTTATCCTTGAGTATTTGCCTGTCTTTGTCGCGTAATTTTGCTGGCAGCGGCTCGTCTAACACTGTATGTGCCAGTAATTTGTTCCAACTGCAAATATAATAAAAATGAGTACCTGACAAAGGCAACAAAAAATTCAAAAATCAATTTTCAACCTTAGATCAAAGTGCGTAAGACTCAAAATAAATTGACAATTTTAGAGTCAAACCTCTGTAGGTATGCGTTCTTATGTTCCTGTATCATGTCGCGGTAATTTGTTTCGCACTCCGGTTCTGCCAACATGAGGATGTCTAGGAGGCCGCTGCGCTGCAGACCCTGAGGTAAGAAAACATGTGTAAGTAAATATACAGGGAATGGTCCATTATTGACGAAAAAAGACTTGAATCTTATAAATACAAAATTCCAACATTAAACAGAGAATAATATTTTTTCGGTCACCAGTTACTGCGTGATTTTAGAGAAGGTTTTCACCTTTTTCAGTTGATATATTAATAAATTACCTTCAAAATGTCACGAAATATATAGCAAACAGGTTATAATACAAAATCTTATTCGAAACACCTTGGCTAGATATCGTAAAATGACTGGTTCCTTACTTGTAGCAAATAATGAGTGTTGTTCAACAAAAATATTGCTTTCAAAGCGTCCGGGTATTGCTCGCTTTTGTTTCTAAGCGCGAAGTTGAGCTGAGCCAGTACTTTTCCTGAAGTAAAAAAAAAAACAAACAATTGAAAAAACTTTACGACTTGATGTCAGCTTGTTTGTCACATTAACGAGTATTATTTTTTCTATCTGAAACCGTAGTACAGTCCTGTCGCACAAGTGTTATTCACTTATCCGAGTGTCAAACTTACGTAATAAATTCATTCATACCTTCTATATGGCAGTCACAAAAACCACAAGCTACATATTATCGACTTGCAACTTAGCGTTTTAGATCATAAATATCTACTTACTCATGTAAATAGCCAGCATGGCGGCGTTCCTGTCTTGTACTCCGAGCAGCTGACTAGCTGCGCGAGCATAAGATGGTTCTGTAGCCAATGCTGGGCCTGTTTAAAATAAATGAAAAATCTTTTTAGTGGGACGAATGGTACTAATCGAAGAACATATTCCCATTCGTCCCCTTTTGAATTAGGATGGGGACGATTGGGAACAAATTAAATATTATTTTTGTAAATTCCCGTTCGTCCCCATCGGGGGACGGAATCGAGGGGACGAACGGGAATACGCGCATATTCCCATTCGTCCCCTCTTGAATTGGGATGGGGACGATTGGGAACAAATTAAATATTATTTTTGTTATTTTTGGGAATACACGTGCACAACGACATCCAGTCTCAGAACAAGCATTCGTGAATTACACAAATACTTGTCCTACGCGGGGATCGAACCCGCGACGCGTACTGTGGGTTTGGCGAAATAACATTAACAAATCGGCTATCCATGCAGTCGTTACGCAGTTAGTAATTATTAAAACGTTTTTAAGCGCCTGTTTCAGCTCTATCAGGAAAACTTTGAGTTTGTGCATAATCATTTGTTTAAAGAGTAGTGTGTGTGGTCTCACCGATGGTGTGCATGTGCGCGGCGAGCGCGTGCACGTGCGCGAGCGCGGCGGCGGCCAGCTGGTGCACGGTGCCGTCCACGGGCCCCGCCGCGCTGTCGCCGCGCACGGCCTCCAGCCACTCGTCCAGCGAGCGCACGCAGCTGTGCTGGCAGTGCTGCAGCACCGCGGCGAAGGGCGCGGGCGACGCGGGCGCCAGCGCGCGCTCCAGCTCCGGCGCCAGGCGCTGCAGGCGCGCCAGCACCGCCCAGCCGCCCGCGCCCCAGCCGCAGCGCGCCGCGCCGCGCCGCGACCGCACGCACGCGCGCTGCCGACACACGCGGGGGACACGTACAGAGCAGGCGACACACGCCGAGTTAACGAATTTCGGTTAAGTAAAAGGTGTTCCAAAAGTGGCTACCCTTTAGTGGGGAAGAAACGGTAAATAAAGTGTTCGCAGAAACTGAAGAGAAACCAACGAGGTGCGCTATGATTATATACATACAGCCCTCATCAGACCAATCATCACATTAGGAGTGGCAGTGGTGGCCCAGAACCAAACTAAGTACCGCCATTGACAAACTACAAAGCTACCAGAGACTAGCATGCTGTGCTTTGAAAAAAACCAACAGCTGCCCAGGAAGTGCGACCTTTTAAAGATCGAGTTATCTGCACCCGCGAGTGCGTAGCTATTACCCAGGCGGATAGAGCTATAGAAAGGAGAGGGGTCGAGGACCAAGCCATCAGGATTCTCTCCGATACCATGGCGGTTCTTAAGGCCTTCAATATTACATCGTCGCTGATACAAGAGTGCCACCAAGCTCTCGACCGATTGGGCAACGCTGTGACCCTACAATGTATAAGGACCACAGCAGATCCCTAGGAAACGATGCTGGGATAGAGGATGGGACACGCGGCATCTTTGGCGACAGACCACAAACAACCACAACGAACACTGGGCTAACAAGAGCGGCTGCAGACAGTCAAGGGAGGCGGTCCCCATCATTGGGCTAAAGCGCATCGGCTTACGAACAGTGGTGGGCTCGCTGACCGGCATTTCACTTAACAAACACCTATTCACCATCAATGTTACAGATAGTCCACTATGTAGGGGCTGTCTGCAGTATGAAGAATCAGCGGCTGACGTGCTCCTGGAGTGCACGAGGGTCGCGGAATCTTCGGTACAGGGATCTTCGGTACACCGAGCTCCGTCATAGAAGCATGCGAACGTCCCAGGAGACTTCTGCGCTTCTGTAGGGAGTTGGGATGGCTGGACTGACAGCCTCACAAAGCCACCTGACGCACAATTTGCCGACTTGGAGCCTACGTGCGGAAAAAGGAGCCCATTACCAGTAACCAGTATGGGCAATGAGAGCATAACAGCCACTACAATTTGGATTTAGTTTCCTTATCAAAAGAAAAAATACAAAAGATCATCATCTAAACCCGCCATTCGCGGCAATCTCGCCAAAAGAATATTTTTTATGTCTTATTAAAAATCTGATCAGCAGACGAAATATAACTTCTATGGCAAATGGACATAATTCTTTTTTTCTATCTTTTTTGAAAACGCAGATAATTTCATGCCCCGTCCTTAATGCAACAATTCAGTATTATTATAATTTGGGCCTCTGGTCATAACAGTATTTTTTTCAAGTCTTAAAAAAAATTTCTATCGCTTCACCAAAGAGCTCAAGCGAAATCATCACCTTTTCATAAACGAGAAACAATTTTGAACTCTCTCAAAATACCAAATATCATCATCATCGACCTAGCCTCTTCCAATTGTTGGAGCTAAGCTAAGTACCAGTGTTTTACAAGGAGCGACTGCCTATCTGACCTCCTCAACCCAGTTACCTGGGCAACACGATATCCCTTGGTAGACTACTATGATACCAAATATCCCATAGTCCTTTTAAAACTGAAGGCAGTAGATGGCGTACCTCGACGTCGGCCGCGAGTATGGCGAAGCAGTCCTTGAGCACGGCGGCCAGCAGCGGCGGCAGCCGCGGCAGCGGCACCAGCCCCAGCAGGTGGCGCTGCTCGTGGCGCGCCAGGCGACACACGGCGGCCGCCACGTTGCCCGCCAGCTCCGCCTCCCACTCGTCCAGGGCCTCGCTGCTGCTCTCCTCGGAGTCTACCACACAAATATTATTTTAGATCTTCTGAAATTTTACTATTCTAGCTCAATTAGTATTTTTACACGACTTCTTTGCCTAGAAAAAAGCTTATTATTATTAGCTTATTAAGCCAGGCCACATGATATTCCTGGCTATATCCCAAAACCAGGCAGTTAATAGTTTTTACACTTTTTTTTATTAAAACGTTTTAATTATTCTAGTTAAATAGTCAACTTCTGCTCGTAACTATCAATAGGAAGAACGCGGGTGACAGAGGGTAGGTATTAAGTATGTACTCACATGCTTCAGATATAGACTTCCTTGGGCCAATAGCAAGCCCAGTGGACTGTTCTAATGTCTGAGAGGCCTTCATCATAATCTTGTTTGCACGTTTCTCGATACTAGGTAAATAAAATCGACAACATTTATTCCATAATAATTTGCAAAAAATCTCATTAGTAAGTTTGCTGGATTGCAATAAATACTCACACTTTCTGTAGTTTACTTGTTCTCCTCTGCGTGCTATCCGACCGATGAAGTAAATTTTTGGCTCTCTGAAATATAAATAATACTATTAAACAGGAAAAAAATTTTTTTTCCTGCAGGCACACTTTATTGTAAATTTAATTTTTAAGTTATTATTTTGAACTTAAGTATTAGTGTGATCCCCGCTCACCATGAGTGGCGAGGCGGCCATGGAGCGCGAGCGCAGGTAGTCCTTGAAGGCCACGAGCGAGGCGCGCGCGGCGGGCGCGCGGATGGCCAGCAGCTGGCTGGCGGGCGGCACGCCGGCCGCGCTCAGCCACGCCGCCGCCGCGCGCATGCTCTCCAGCGCCGACACCGACGTGCTGCCGCTGCCCGACACGCTCACACTGTCCACACTCGAATCTACAACATACATCATTATTATTCTCTCGGAATGCGGCCAATGATGTGAACCTGTCACATCATTGGCATTATTTAAACACAAAATAAAAAACTGACAGCAACAGTAGCTTTGCTAAGTTTGTCACACATCAACAACAACAACCAATATCCAGAATGGTTGAATAAAGATTAAGTGCGAAAAGGTCCAAGAAAATTATTCACAGGTAGTAGCTTTAGCATGATGCTGAAGTTGAGCTGCTTTGTTCTATGTATTATTTTTTTGTTATTTTTGAACTTTCTTCTCTGCATCAATTGATTTAAAAAAATTATTTAAACAACAATTAACCACAAGAAAATCATACCTTCTTCTAAAGCTATCATGTCCATGAGTGTAGTGGGTGACAGCGGGCGAGTGTTACGGCTCAACAACTCTTCAAAAGCATTCTCTAACTTCGAAACTCCAGTATTATACAGCTGGTTCTATTTAACAAAATGTATTTTTTAATTTAATTTCTTTATACTTATAAGTCACAAATACAGTTACATAAATATACTTACAATGTTTTCTAATTCAACACTCTGTGGATTATTCTTGTTGAAATATCCTTGTGCATCTGCTAATTTATCCAGTGCCTGTAACAATAGCAAAAGTAAAAAACCCCCTCCAGACATTTTGCAGACTTGCCAGACTTGCCAGATGTCTGTTATATTATTAGATCAGAGAAAATTATTTTGTTTTGTTCCAATATTGTGCTAACTGATAGCATTGACATCAGTATAACATTGATAAAGCAATATGAACTTACTTCAAGATAAACATTGAGAGACTCAGTGGTGGCTGTGTGAGGTCCGGCCTGTATGAGGTCAGCTAGCTCCCGGCTCACCATGTAGTAGTTTATCACATGGTCTAAGGAACGGACTGTGCGCTCCATATCTGAAATAAATACTTGAAGTTCAGCACACAGTTTTCAAGCTAAAGTGTATGTTAAATAAGACAACAGAAGGTTATTAAAGTGTAGTATGATTCTCCATAAAGAACAGGACCAATTTTTATAAATTTTGGTGCATAGCTTATATCACAGATTTTCCAATAGATTTAATCAAGGCTTGTAGGTACATATTATAAGTTATTTATTGACATACTTTGATGTATATGCTGCAGCCTGGCTGTATCTCCATACAGAGGCAGCACAGCTGTCTCAAGCTGCTGCAGGCGCTGCTCGCACGCCCCCAGCACGTTACAAACATCACCAGCAAGAGATGAACTCCGATTTGCTGCTGCCTTCAACTCCTGGATGTTTGTCATCTCCTGCAAATAACAATAATTGGGAGTTTTTAATAAATTTTGATACTGAATATTACAAAAAAAACAACTAGTGCAAGATTAAGATATAAATTTTGATAAAACATTTATTTTACGTAGTAATTAGTGATGTAAACAAAATATTTGACACGCCCCCAATGAAGGTAAAATTGTTATCTCTGTTTTGGCTTACTGCCCAAAGTTATGAGCTTGTCCTAAACAATCATGTGTTTATCCTAACACTGTATAAAACGTAGATCACTAACAAGTAACACTTTAAAAATACGTAAACAGAAAATACCTTTCGTAACTTCATCTCTATTTCAAATTTCTTCTCTACCGCATACATGTTGGCAAAAATTCTGGATGCTACACAGTCTTAAAGAGCCAGCAGCCCTCTACATAAATCGTCTGCTTAGATTTTCGTGATTATATCAATTAATCTTGGAATTTTTGATTAAATTTTCGACTTTCGCCTACGGCATTTGTCATCTCAGAAATCATACTATATAAGTGACACTAATGAAGTTAGTGACAAGACTTGTCTCCTCAGCTGACAGTCAGTTTAGATCACAGAGTACATTCTGTTATTTTCAACCGACTTAAAAGGGAAGGAGGTTCTTAAATCGTTTGTATGTTGTATTTTTTGGGTTTGTTACTTCAGAACTTTGGACTGGATAACCGATATTGATGATTCTTTGAAAGTGAAATTGGAGTCATTTGGTTCCAAAAAAAATTATATAGTCAGTTGTATATTTTTGTTTTCAATACAATATTACAGAATACTAGAGTTAAATCGACTTTTTGCATTTTTAAACATTGATAACATTTAAGTGTTTGTTGAAAAATGCTCAGTGTTTTGCTTAATTCGAGACAAAATTTGCTATCTAAGAACATTTTCTTTAATATATGTTGTACCTTAAAGAAAATTTACCTAAGTGGTTAACATAAATAAAACAATTTTTAATAATCATCAAATATTAAAAAGGTGAAGACCAAAGCGTCTAAATTTTTAGAGCAGAATATCCGAACGAAAAAAGTATGGTGACGTGCCGTGAATCTCGAGACGTGGCTGACGTTTGCGTTGTTTTGTCAGTCTGCTGTCCGTAATTTCTAATATCGGTTGCCGTTGATACTACGCTAAATTGTGATTTGCTTAGTATTACAGTATAAACCTTTATTAAACACATATCAACGTAAGTAGTGAAGATTTATTAGACATTACTTGATAATAATCCAATAGGAAAGGTTGATTTTATGTTCTCTAACTGTACTGTGTCCTATTTCTAGAATAATGGATCAAATCGCTAAGTTCGTCGAGCCTGGCAAGCAGTTCGCCAAGGACTCCATCAGACTGGTCAGAAGATGCACAAAACCAGACAGGAAAGGTGAGTTTATCATAAATAATATACCTTTATTATGTTTGTGTGTTGGCACTTTTCCATCAACTCAATAAATTCTACTTGTGTTTTAATAAATTATAATGACTTAAAACTAGCCTCACAAGCTGAACTTTCACTGTAATTACCAGTTATTTAGGTAATACTGGTTAGGAATGCTGTAACTTTGGGCATATGTTTCAGAAAATTATACATAATTTTCTAATAGGTTATCTTTTGGCAAGGAACACCTACGTTTTACGTTGTTGAATGAAAAGCTGCTTTAATATTTAATATGTGATTTGAAAGTAAACATTTAGGAACTTCATTTTATGCAGAGTGTACAAACAACTTGACACCTCATCATTATTTAAGTAAAAGGTCCAAATCTGTATGTCAAAGTATCAACATATATTGAGTCTTAAAATATATTAAGTACATACACAAAACTTCTATTCATCATGATAAAATTAAGGAGTTTTTATTGTCTTTAAGTATTTATAAAGAAACCTTATTAATTTGAAATGGGGTCTTGAACCATTTTTATCTCATGTATTAAGTACAGGAATAAAATACTTCACCATATTTAAGCAGTATGCGAATGGACTTCAAAAAGTTTAAACATTTTTCATACAATTATTATTTGATTCACAAAAAGATGATCATCGATACAGTATATTGAATCCTAGGAAATTTTATGGTGATTTAAATAGATATATAATTTTATAGAATATAATAGAACGGAACAAGTATTAAACTCTAAGTAAAAAGTGCCAAATCACACTTCACTTTTTGAAATGATACTTGCAACATAGATTATGCATGACTTGATGCAATCAACCTGTTTTCTTAAAATACTTTCAATTACTTGCAAGTCTTATGAATGATACTTTCGCTTATTGAAATCAGGTTCAGAATATGTAGGCTGTTGTTACCTATGTCTTATCTTACAATGTTTGTAGGCATATCTTATTTAAGCCTTTGACTGAAAACAATGTTTAAAATAAACAAATCATTCCCTCTTAGAGAATCTTGGTTATTTTTAATTAAGCATTATTTTTAATATGAATCTGCTCCTGGAGACAAGCTGCTATGTTTCTTTATAATAATTTATTCATGTCCTTTATATAAATGTGACATTTTGTGGTACCTGGCTAAACACCACTCACATATGTTACTCATTATATTTATAAGAAGTTGTACTCTATTCGAGCTAAGTTGACCTTTTTGACTGGTTGTTGAATGGTTCATGAAGTGACAGGCATTTGCTACTGATTTGATTTCAAGTTTTTTTTTGCATTAGTTAATGCATCATAGTTTTAACTAATATGCATAGTATTCTAAATTTTTAGTGTCAAAACACTATTCATCTGCAGCTAAACAAAATAGATTTTCTTATCATAAGTCTTTGTAACATTTCTCACTTCTGTAAATTAAGTGTTTAAATCTGTGTGTTGTCTTGTAAAACAGACAAAGAGAAGAATATAGTTTTCTCTAATTTCCTAGAAAGGTTTTCTCCCACATACTCACTCATTGCCCTGTAGTCCCAAAATAGGAAAAGCCTATCTAGACAAGTCATAAGAATACTATATTAACATACCTAATAACCTTGTTTGTTTATTTCCAGAGTTCCAAAAGATCGCGATCGCCACCGCCATCGGATTCTGCATCATGGGTTTCATTGGCTTCTTCGTAAAACTGATACACATTCCCATCAACAACATTATCGTCGGATCATAATTATAGCATAGTCTTAGATATAAACTACATGTAAGGGCCCCAACAACTCTAAGTTAACTGTCTAACTTCCACATCAAATGTTTTTTAAATAAATTATTTTCACTCCTCAATTTATTTTATTTTTTATTGGCAATTAGTGGTTTTGTTGCGATATGAATGAGAGCTTGTATATTGGAGTTTGTTTTATGTGTAATATATTGCAATAAATTATGTATTTATTAAATATATTAGACTTAATTGAATTGGGTTTTTTCTGCTGTACTGGTTGACCTCTGATGAGCTAATTCATTATTCTAATTAATCCTTAGTAACAATTGATTGACAGTAATTTACGAAGTTAAATACTTTTCAATTAAGTGTAATTTGCAAATTATATGCACTTTCTACCTCGATTTGTTGGTTCAGTACCACAATAATGTGCAACAGCTTAACAAGACCCAGTAGTGCTACCACATATAGGCGACATTATGCCTATTATGGCAGTCAATGAAAGAAGTAGTTTAAAAAAACAAATAACAGTTTTATTCAATAACAAATTATAATTTAAAATTCTATTTTATTACATTACATTAAACAGTGTTTTATTGCATACATTGGTTGAGTACAATTTTCAGAACAATAAATATTTAATTTATAGGTGCCTTAGCACCTGTTCACACCGACAACAGTAAAAATGTAGATAATCTTCTAATTCATTATAGAGAGAGTATAATTGGTATTTTAACGAATTAATAAGTTAATAGATTACTAGTGAAACTAAAAAATGGTTGAATTCCATTACAGGAATTGCATTTTTTTTCAAATAATATTCTATTACCTACTTGTATCTTCTATTTTTACTTTGGCAATAATTGTCAAGTAAAAAAATTGGTCCTTTATTCAGTTTATGACTCGTTATCAAGGATAAAAGAAGACTCGTCAAGCAAAACAGGAATGGTTGACTTCACCGCATAGAACGAAACAAAATGTTACTATTTTCCTGTTCACATTAGTTACTAAACATTAGTAAAATTACTACATCAAACAAAACCATAGTCTATAGGACCTTGAGCTCACATTAAGTCCTTTAACCCTGTCTGTCAAAAATATTTTACTTCGTTTGAGACCAATGTAGGTACGTGATAGCTAAAAATAACAATTGTATTATCAGTTTCTTGCTTTTTCTAAAACGTGTATGTAGAAGCCGGGTACGGGGACCTCACTCAGTGGCTTGAAGTCGGCATAAATGTGGTGTTTGGCACTGTTATCGAACGCTTCATCTAACATTTCCGTGAACTTAGCCAGTTTGTGGGGGTAGTAGCAGAGACGGAATTCACTGAAATATTAAAGTAATTTGTCAAATTCTGATTAAATACATTTAGAATTAGGTTTATCGAAGAACGGACAAAGTATATTTTTTGCAATATGCAGAACTAACAGATATATTTTTAAAATGATTCATATTTTGAAATGGCAACTTTGATGAAAAGTTAGATGGGGAATTACCATAAGAAAGTTTTAAAAAAATGCCACAGATGGCGCTCGAAATGTACAATCTTGATGGAGATAGCTGATGGCGATACGATGATGAGAAAAAAATTATATCATAATCTCAAAACAAAATGTCTTGTTTTACATGCAGTATCACTTGTCAGTAGGTAATTAAGGACAGATTGAAATTACAGAAAATATTAAATCTTACCTTGTCTCCTTGTTTGCTTCATCTGTTATGCAGTAGTCCAATGCGACGAGTTGCGGCTTGCCGCCCACTACCAACACGGAGGTCTTAATGTCTACTGGATATCTGCACTGTAATCAATAAATAACATTTTGATATTAACCTGACAATTCAAAAGTTTTCAGAAATAAAAGAAAAAAAAAACCAGTTATTGAACTGTCAATAGATGGCGCTACGGTACAGTACTCGTTACCACTTATTTTAATACAAACGATTTTGAGCTTTAGCCTTTTAAGAATTAAGTCACAATCACAGTTAATATTGTTAAAGATAAAGAAATCATAAATTACATAAAACGAGATATCCTTGACCCCTACAAGTTCACTTAGTTTATTATAATAGGCATGTTTGTCATCATCCGAACTTGTTTATCGTCTTGAAGAGATAAAATTAAAAACTCAACAACAGTCTATTTGATAATTTTATCTCAAAAGAAGGGATAGATAACCATGCTATTTGTTAAGTATATTAATTAGTTGGTATTTTAGTAAGAGACAGAATAGCGCTTATATGACTGTACAAAGTAGGTAGGTAGAGGTACCAACAAGCCTATAATTCGATTTGGTTGTAACTGGATTGTGAACTTGGATATCGATAAGAATAACACGTTTATGTTTCTAGTTATCTAAGCGTAAACATCGATTTAGTCACACATGTTGGAATGTTAAAAAGAGAAGTCATGAAAGTATTTTCACACTTATCAAAGCCGAGAGTTTCGGGGGAAATCCCTTGGGACTCGGTTTTGGGTAGTTGGTTTTTTGGACTCAAACATTAAGTAATTCTAATTTTTATCCATTAGCCTTATCTGACAGTTTAAAGATACGTTCCATAATATACGATTCATAACTTACGTTGTAATAAATAGAATGTCCGGGAGTTGCTCCGCTGTCAATCATGGCGTCGTAGTTCCTGTGGTCAATGAACAACAGACCGCCGGGCTTCAGACACTTGGCGAAGTTCCTGAGGCACATCTTCTGTACTCTCTGGTCTCCATACTCGTCCAGAAGATGGGCAAATGAGTTTCCGAGGCAGATCACGGCGTCGAACTGAGTTCCCGGCAAGAAGGACTCGATGTCACGTGATAAAGTCTCCCAGTTCGCTTCTTCAATGACTGAAAAGTGATAAAATAATAGTTTGTTAAGTTTAATGTCAAATCGAAATTAAAATAAAATAAACGACCGAATAGATCACATACACAAATCAGAAATCCATTCACCTAATACATCGTTTGTCAAGAAACATGATAGGTCAGTACGAGTAACTACTACAGAAAACCATAGTTACCGTAGGTTTACATAACCTTCAGGTAGGCACTAAGCACAATATTATTACAAGACTTCCGTCGACGGGGTCAATTAAAATGATTCACGGGAAATTTGAGTAAGCAATTTATATTTTTCCTCCTTATGCATTTCATCCTATGAGAAGCCATTTATTATTTAATCCTTTCTTTTATTACCCATTAAAAAGATTATCAACAATTAAAAAATACTTTATATCTATCTCTTCTACGTGTTGAGGGCTACGAACCCAATTCTTTTATTTTTGGTAATTATGCGAAATAAATATCGTTATAAGAAGTACTTACTCCATTCGTCGTATTTGGAGTCTTTTCTCTTCTCCCAGCGAGCCTTGAGGGCGTGTTTCAACATCTTGTCTGACGCGTCCACTGACACCAGCTTGAAGCCTTCGTTCACCAACATCATAGAGTCAATCCTGGAAAATAGGAAACGCAACAGTTAGTTAGGTAAAAAGGCTTCGTTTTTTGAATATATGAGAGGGAATGAATGTGTGAGTCAATTCTTCTTCTTCTTTCCGTCTGCCCAAAGTTGGTAGTTGCATCATACTTCTTGCACTACTCTTGCATACTTATCATCACTTCTTGCAAGGGAAAAGGAGAACTGGGTACCTATGAGTGGATTGGGAAATTCATAATCCACAAGATAACAACAAAGTAGATGAGTATAGTTTTAAACGCGTGAAAAATATCTGTACTTAAGTTTGTTGTTGGGGAATCCCTAATCTGTCTTACAGGTTAGGGTCTAGGTAAATAAACATGAGCTTGTACCTACTGTGGCAAAATTAGTGTACCACATTTATGTATAAGTGTTTATCTATTCAATATAGGCTGTTATCAAACTAAGTACTTGCTAACATGATGCGGATATTTATCTGAAACTATTGTGTGTTATTAAAAGACTCATACATACGGATAGTTTCTTTGGATGAAACCACGGAATTTATGTTATTCTTACTAAAACTCAAACTCTACTATACTGGTACTTGGTAAGTCCAGGATAGATCATTCTTCATAGACGTTTCATATAATATAAAAAAAATATTATTCGGATAATTTTTCTATGATTTGAATTGGGCGCACCAAAATAATTGTCATTGATTTTGTCCATTGCCATTGTTTCATAAATTACCATGCAAATTGATGTACCTAAGTAAATCTAATCGAGTAAAATCAAATTTGAATTACATACATCCGTCATTGATTCAGAGCTGAATAAACCAGAATTCTTAAGTTTTATCTTGAATCAGACCATCCAAAGTCAAAGGTTGGACTTGTTTATTACGTGGTGTAGGTAATTGATAATAGCAGATACATCATATTTGGTAACGATAACAAAATGACGCGATAACACTCGTTACGTGTTGACTGTAAGCAAAACAGCTGAAGAGGGTTGAAACCTATGGATGTTGGCATGCTTAAGTAAGATTATGGACAGAACTTTGCAAATATCAGACAAACCTAAAGCTTTCGATCCTTAATTAACCCGAAAAAAAAGTCCGTCAACCGTTATTTCATTGATATTGGTTTGAGGTAGAGCGGGATAAGTCTTTGCCCCAAAGGTGAGGAAAGATGACTTCGGGAAGCGTTAGTGGGTAATTATCAGTAAAAAATACATAACTTGAAGATGTCATTATCCTTCCTTTTTAACCATTTAGGTCTTCCTTTAATCATATAGTTACTCTAACCATTTAGGTTAAAATAACTGTAGTGGTTAATTGTATTTATTCTTACTATATCTAAGTATTAATAGTCGTCGTACTGTACGAGCTTAGACACAGAATAACATCTAATCAAACAATTTGCATTATCAAAAGTGCAGCGAGAATAATGACGTTCTTAACTTGCGTAACTTTTTTCCTGAGAATTATCCTTGTCCAGCAGCGATAGTAAAACTTATAAGAAAATAAGCTAATGTAACATACCCAGTCCCGCAGGCGGTATCCAGCACAGTCTTGCAGCCATTCTTCTTTAACAGTCCGATCAAGAAGTCCTTGTAGTTCTGGGTCCTCTGGTTGCTGTCTCCGATGAACTTGTTCCAGGTCCTGGCCGCCTTGCCGTCCGCGTACTGGTCCTTCACTCCCTCGGAGGGAATACCCTCGGATCTCGCGTGAAACACTTGGTCGGCTGACATGGTTTACTGAGGAACGAAGAGTTAAGTAAGGTAGAGCGTAAAGGAATGGTTTAGTCACAGGCATACGACTCTCTCCTAGAGCAAGTCTATCGCAGCTGTGCAAGGATGGCAACGCATAGCGTCGTTTTGCTTCTAAAGCCTATCTATTAATTGCTTTATTTGAACCCTAAATCACAGGTTTGGCGAGAATGTTTGAGAAACTATTTTTATTTGATGTTCGTGAATATTTAAAAAAAAATATAAAAAGAAATATGATGATCCTGGGATCCAAGAAATTCATTAAAAAATTATCATCTAAATTGCTGATTATAAACTACTTATAACTGACAAAATACTTTAACTGAAGTCGTCTCTTAGTTAAAATCCAATGACTATAAATTTCTTACCCCAACACCTACACAACTCCCTAACTCAATATAAACTTGTACTATGATAGGAAGATGTTTCTATCGACATGTTATATTCGATTTCATTCACAGCTGAGAGTGACGCGAGATGATGCAAGCGTGTTTTGTTTTTCTCCTGTTATCAACGCGATAACGGATCTTTTACGGTAAACACGAAGAACATAGGTTGATGTCACTTGATAAACTGTGGCATAATATAATGTTTTGGTTGTTTCACTGTTTTGTTATATCACTGGGATCGTGTTTAACAGTACCTACCTACTTGGAGTAAATAGAGGTGGTCAGTATTCTAAAACGAGTGTCCTTCGGTGTAAATAAAACTAAGTTTTTGAATCTCCTATAACATCGTCCACTAAATAAATTTTCATTAATTATAGACGGATTTAACATATTAAACAGTTTAGCAAATTGAATAAATTAATATGTTTACAATCCAATAGACACACATTTATCAATACTTCCGTCTATCAGACACAGACTTAAGATCAATGTATACCTATTAATTACATTAACGTAAAGGTGTATTCACACATGGTACACGCAACATAAACAATCTGTTACATCACTATAGTTTTAGCTAAGTTATGCCTAGCTACAGGCAGTATTTTGGCATTTTGTCGCATAGACATAGACTAAATTAAAATACTAACATATTATAAGTGACGCAAGTATTCAAAAATATACAGAAGATTTTTTTTAATCTTTACGTCTCCTTTAGGAACCTAGTATTCAGCGCTAGAGCAAGAACACACGTGTCAATATCACGTAATATTAATATTATAGCGTCTAATAACTTACGAGTTTGAAATGACCGCTCGCGTTGGCCTCGCGAATCAGACTGAATGCTGTCGGCAGACGACGCGAATTATAACTGCTATAAGTCAAGACTTCAACGATTTTTTTAGAGTATGTGGAGTCTGACTCTTTGTATAATGCCATGTCATAGTATGTTACACTTATAGTTGTTGGTCAGCGCGTAGTTAGCTCGAACGACACTGCAGAAAAGATTGCCATTTTATCGAATGGTATACGTCCTTGCGGGTTTGGTTCCTGCGTGATTTAAGTTAATATTTATTTAACGATTTATGTGCCCAGTAAATAAAGAGAGAAACAAGATATGAAAATATATGTACAAAGGTACTGCTGATGTATTATTATTTTGTATTGCTTATTTATTTAATTTGCAAATGTTCGTTATTGGTATAAGTGACAGTTGCGTTGGTTTTTTTAAATTGTTTCGAGACCTAGTCAAATACCTAGAGTTAAAAAGACTTAGTGTCTACTAGCGATTTTTTTTGCGAATGCATTTTTAACCATCTTTTCGTTTATGTATACGTACGAAGATTTGTTGCTACCTTTTAATTTTGATTCGAGATACGTTTGTTAAAAATCTTACATCACGAAGTATTAATTAGTTTGTAACTTAGAACCTAATGAAGAAGTTAATTTTGTACAATACTTGGTGTTACTCGACATTGAATTTTAAATCTTTTGCCATGAACACAAGGCGCATTCTGCCATGTTATGATTGTTTTCGGGAGATATTGTCGAGTCATATTGTGTGTCACGGAAAACTGTTTTCCTCAGTTTATGCAATTCATTGTACCATAGCTTAGGAAGTTGAGTTAGATGATGATGAATAATCAATATTTTTTTATATTTTCCTTAAAAAATACTTAAGTGTAGGCATCTAGGTAATCAAAAATATTTGCTTGCATCGTGGGGGTTTCACATATACCTACCTATTCAAGTGAATTCATTAATACTACGATTGATACAAAAATACAGCCAGACTCGGATCAGAACAAGCGTTAGTGGGTAACACAAATGCTTATCCTACGCAGGGATCGAACCCGCGACACGTCATGGACGAGAGGATTTTTCTTGATAACACTTGACTATCCAAGCAGACTGTACCTTTATTCAGCCGCACATAATCTTAAGACTAATAATAGCAAATTCTCTTGATCTGTTCGTCGAAGAATTCAGTAGATCTATCTCCAGTTTATAATATCCATATTTAATGTTAATGACACTTAAATAACAGTTATGCTTATTACTTATACTGCGAACCGACTTGATGCTAGCCTTACAGCATAACCTCTATAGAAAATTGCAATCAATTACTATTATGAGAAAAGGCTTTGACAGTTATACTAACCTAGATAAATACTTAAGACGTCTTCCTCTGCATAACAAGGGTTGTTTGCATGATAGGTACGTAAAAACTGTAAACAATTACCCACATTTTCGTATCTGTCTAAATTATAATTGTACCTAAATAATAGGTAATAGGAGTAACTTCAAAACATAATAAAACCAAAGCTAATCTCCACGGCAAATGGAATCCTATTATATCACGATATTAGTCGGGGATTCCCTGAGTTGGAACAAAATTTGAACCGATATAGCACTGAGAATTTAATTTTTCTTTGCTTAAATAATAATTGTTACTTGTCAGGATAGTCAAACATTAATAGGTCAGGTATGGTTCACATTATATATAATTATTAGATTTAATGGCCATACTCAAATAAATATCAGCAGATGATAGCTTTGAAGGGACATGGAAGTGTAGTTTAGTTCTATTTTAATGAATTTTAATCTGTATTATTAATCATCTGTGCAGAGGCATGTTATCAAAATTAACCAAAATAGATTGGTTGATTCGAATCGATAAAATCAAATCAATAATTAGTTATTAGATAAACATAACACATCCACTATCTAGTCTTTCTTTTTTATTTTAAGCTAGATTTATGTCAGAGAATATAAAAAAATACAAACCATTAAGGGCATTGCATTGCGATAACAGTCATAATATATCTCATTGTCTAACTCAGTTCTAATACAGCAAAGTCATTGTTATGACGTAACACGAGATGATATTGCCGAGATGTGTTATCGACAAATATTAGGTCACGTTTACGATTAGACGTGTTTTCGTTACACCGGGGATGCGTGAACCCCGCCTTATCATTATTATAACAAACGTTTGGTACAATTTAGAACATTTTTATGATCAAAATCCGTGACCGTTATTTCAAGTGCAATTTAAATGACAAGGTTTTTTCGTAATACTACATGTATTACGAAAACATACGGACATAGCTAAAATAAGTTTGAGTGCCGATACAAGAAGGCAGCATACCATGGGTCCCCAGTCAAAAACTTTAGCTGTTGTATTTTATATTTTAACAAAAAAATCATAAAACCGCCTTCAAATCAATACTATTAGGCCAAAGCTGATGACATTATTATACCACAAAATAGTAGTTTCTGTTATGTTAAATGAAAAAAGAAAAAATAGACGAATTGAGGACCTTCCCCTATTTGAAGTCGGTTGAACATAGAAAATACGACTATTGGTAGAGTTCTTTTACACTTGGAATTTGGGAAAGGAAGGACATCAGAATTTGTCACGGGCCTCAAATAATTTTACTATCAGAATAAAATACAAAAATATAACCATGATGTTTATTATCATGAAAAAATACAGTCTCCACTTAATAATAATGATTTGTTTGTGGATACAACCACTCTAAGTCAAACTGTTAACAACGTTTTTGTCAAGAAATTACTACTATATAACGCATACAATGTATAGTGCCTATTCATTTTACCTTGTATTAGTCACTTGGTTTAAATTTTACTACTTTTTAACACAATATTACCATAATGCAGAATTGTCCTACAAAAGTAGCACAAAATGTGTTGTGAGAACAAAACATAATTTAATATGTTTCTACTGTAGCCAGCCACGTTATTTTCAGAATACAAACTGTAATAGATGGCAGCACTTAAACAGCACAGCCAATAAGAAATTGTATAAATCATAAATAACAACGCAGGAACATCTACTGTAGATGGCGCCATTGTTGTACCAAATTAACGTCTTTGTAGTTCACAGAAAATTAAATTACAAGTTATATTGTAAAGTCGTTCATTATTCTAGCAAGAATATTGGCACATGGTTAGACCTATGTAACAAAAAACTACTAAACTTGACATTCTTATGTTAATTCTAACAAAATTTATTTATCAGTAGTCAACCAGCTCTGTAAAGCTTTCTTTATCGACACTAAAACCTTAATTTAATTATTGCTTAAGGAATACCTACATAGATAGACGATAACCAATGCAAGAAAAGCTGAAGTGTAAGTGTTTAGACAGAAATTGATTAATTTAGTTAGTCATGAATGAAAAATACAATAAGTTCTAATTGAATAACTACAATACCGTGTGAGATAAAAGCGGCTGCTTTTGATATTAGTGTCCGCGTAAGCACTTGTCACTTCCCGAGGTGAGCTGCAGGAAGGAGGCAAAAACAATGACCAACATCGTGAACGTTTTGTCAATAGTCAACCCTCCCCCTGTCTTACCTCTCAAATACCTTAGAAGGTGAATAGTATTTGCGTGCACACTAAAACCAAATTATTTTAAAATGCTGTATGTCAACTGTCTTTAATTTTTCTTGCCAGTTAGATACCGGCACCAACATCGGACGCGTCGATCCCTAACATGGCTAGGTCATCCATTTCTTCCTTCTTCCGAGCTAACTGGCTGCTATCCTCAGCAGGCTTTGGTGGTTCAGGTTTTGGCCTCACTTCAGGCTTGGGTCTGTTGTTGTTGTTCTTAGGGCGCGGCCTTGGTTTCGGGCTCGGTACTAGGGGCACATGAGTGTCGTATAGCTGAGAGCGCGGTTGGAAGAGAGGTGCGTTGAGGTCGAACCCAAACATCTGCGTCATTTGTGTCTGCATGAGCGGCAGTGGTGGGAATGGGTTCATGAGGCCCGGTATGCCCGGGAAGCCTGGCGGGAGAGGGAACAGCCCGTCTTGTTGCGTCATGTCAGGGTTCTTGACCTCCGTGGGGAATATGATGTCCAGGGCGTCCTGGAAGTCCTTAGGCAGGTTCGGCTGCTGTGGCGGCGGTTGAGGTGTTGGTGGTCTAGAAAGTAAATATTATTCAGTATTTAAGGTCAATAATGTATAACATGTTTATAGTTTTCAATTTGAATCCATATTCCTGTCTGTCAGTCTTGTCGGTATTTTATATTGACAAATTTCTGATTCAGTCGAAGTATTTGTTTTTTAGTTTATCTGAAGTGAACCTAAATTGTGTTGTCGACACCGTCAACTGGAATATAAGCACAATAAGCAGTAGTATTAGTGCTATGAAGAAGCATGTGGATCTAGTTCAGGGTTGTGCGTGTGTGGTCGCTATGCAGCGTGTACGTACGGCGGCTGCGGCTGCAGGGGCAGGGCGGGCGCCGCGTACTGCAGCGGCGCGGCCAGCGGCGGCGCGCCCAGCAGCGAGCCCGGCGCCGGCAGCTCGGCCTCCACCTGCGCCTGCCGCTCCAGCTGCGCGCGGGCTATCTTCTCCTTGAACTCCGCCACCTAGGAAGATCCCACGGACGGTATAAGTACGGCATAAATATCATAACATCATACGGTGTAAATCAACGCAACGCGACTAACTGCGGAATAATTAAGGGCTGCAGCGGCCAGCTGTACGTCAAGAACTATCGCGCAGAGACCATTTACCGAGGCCACGAAACTCAACCAACCAACAATGTGATTAAACGAATAAACTATTAGGTTGAGACAAATGCAACGTTGCAAGCAGGCACTTTGTCGAAGTGTATGAAGGATTGCAACGCATTGCCATATACCGACACAAAAATGCAGATGACGAGGAGTGGGTGTTCGTGAGGATTCCCCCGCCTGAACAAAAAAAAGTTACTTTGTCGGCGGGCGGCGCAGGCAACACGTCACGCGGCCATGTTTCTGTTGAGCACGAGCCGGGCCTTGCCGGGTTCGGCTACTAACGGCTAAGTTACTATTTCAAAACATCAACACAATCAGACACGATCACATTTTTACAATAGTAAATTGATGATTATCTTACCTTTTTCTGTATCTCAGCATCCATTTCCTCCCTCCTCTTCTTAGTAACTTCTTCTTCCTCTTTCTTTTTCTGTTCTTCTTTCTTCTGTTCCTCAGTTTTGGGGTTCTTTCCCAAATGCTTGTAAACAGGCATTTTTCCTATAGCAAATTCATTATACAATATTGTTTCTCCACAAAAAAATGTTAAATTTATCATTTATGGTAAAAACTACAAAGTATATCGTTTAGTCAATCAAAACGAAAGTTCATGGAACAGAAAGTTGTTGGGTGGTTTTGAATGACTTGTTGTTGGGATGCAGAGAGGACTCTTATTAGGCAACAAAGTGCTAATTTGCAAGACTTGCACATTTTCATTATTCGATTGACAATGTTGATATAGCCGATACACATAGTCAAACGAATAATATAAATGCTTGTTATGTAGTTACCGATGAAGGGCATCTTCCGTATCTCTGGCTTCTTGGCGTCGAGCCTGGGCGTGGTCTCGCGGTCGCGGCGGCGCGACGAGCGCGACGGAGAGCGCGGGGAGCGACGCTCCGGCTCTCTGCGAGTACGGACAAATAGACCTCAAATTTTACATTATGTAATTAAAAATTATGAATACACATAACATGCTTGTTTAATTGTTCTTCTGGTGAGCACATGTAGGAAAAAAATTGAAGCAAATCACACGCTTTCTGGGTTAGTAAATAAGGCTGAAGACATTTAAAATCAAGTAAACTTTTGGATTAAATTCTTAAAAATACTCCTTGGCAGACTAATTCCCGTCGATAATTCCTATGTCACTTTTCTATTTAGCCAGAAATAGAAACTGTATTCGGCCTTACCTCGCTTTCCTCTGTTGGTCTGACGAAGAGCGTTCCCTTTCACGCTCCGGCGATCTGCGTTTTTCGTCTTCTACTTTCTCTTTCTTGATCCTAGGAAACAGATGTTGATTAAAACCTTGTCTCAGGTAAAAATGAGATTGGGAGGATCAAATGAGATATAGAGACAATAAATGCAGGATGAAGGACGCTACACCCGGTGTAGCGTCGTTCACCAACAGGACAGTCCTACAGCCAGCAAATGAACAGCGCCGTCGAGTCTTGCTTTTATGGCGAGACGAATTAAACTGACACAACATGGATGAAGGACAGTACAAGCTAGAGAAACAAACGAAACGGAGCGAAATAGTGTTTCAATGAAATATATTATTATGCATACCTTAGATACTACAAAAAAGTTTAAAAGAGTTATAATATAAACGAATTACCTGCTTTTAAGTGTATCCAGCAGTTTCCTGTCATTATCATTAAGCCTGTCCATCTGTATGTTGGACATCCACTCAGTTAGCGACTTGTCACCACGAACTTCGACTTTGCCTCTTTGTTTCTTAACTGTCAACAAATCATTCATCAAATACAAGATTGAGTACTAAGAACTTTTCTGTAATAGACTAGAGTTTTGTTTATATTTTTAAAAATTCTTACGTTTAATAATCTTCTTCTTTTTCTTAATAGGCTCACTATCCGAGCTGCTGGAGTCGCTGGACGAGCTGCTGCTGCTTTGCCGCTTAGCTTTCTTTTTTTTATCCTTTTTCTTCTTTTTGTCCTCCGCAGAGGGAGGGGGGGAATCCTTCCTCTTAGTGTGGAAGCCATCTTTGTTGAAAGTGATAGTATGAGCTGTGTATTGAGGTTTGTCGTCGGACTTGCCCTTGTTGGCTCGAGTTTTCTCAAATGCCTTTTGACGGTCCGACATCCAATCTGTTTCCCAGTGTGGGTTTTGTTCTACAAAGTTCTAGAAAAATAAAAACAAAAATTGATTTCGAATCTCAATACAGGCCACTTATAATTAGATAACATTGTCAAACCATAAATACGTGAAAACTAATCCCTTTACGAATAAGGTGGAAACTTACGGTGTAGTTCTTGGAATGTACGACTGACTTCAAATGCGCGGATGCACAGTGCAGGTCTCCAATAAACTGATCACAGAGCTTGCAGTACCACGCTGTCGACGGCACAAAGAACTGGAGACCTATTCAAATATAAAACAAAAAATTGCTAATAGCTTATGTTTTTGATCCATGCATGTTGATAGTCTATCATTATTTTTATTTACATATCTGATCTGATAAAATTGCTATGAAATGAGTACTTATATGACCTAAAAAGATAGCTGGAGTGGATGCGGAAGGTGGAGGATATCGACCAACAGTGGACATTGAAAGACTTGATTGAAGTTCTTATATTAATTCAACATACCTTTAATAGGTGTCCGCTTCGTGGGAGCAGACGAGAAACTGGGGAACCCCTCATTGACACCCGACACAGTGTGCCATGGAGCCTCTAGGTGGGCTGCTGCCATCCTACAAAGAAAGTCACATTAATAATTTTAATATTTAAACTGTCTAACTACCATACATTTTGCTAAGTGAGTAACCTTTTGGTGGTTCATAAATATATGAATACAGTTTTAACCAGCAAATAACCTTTGACAACTTCAACATAATATGTATATTTGGATAGGATATTTGGCACAGTTGCACCTATGATTTACCTCCGACGGCCAACTGGCCGTGGTAGGTAAATCATCCCTTGAGTATAAATAAACATGGAATTAACTTGAAGACAACCTAGAATGTGGTTATATGTGGGTATATGGCATAAGGAAATTCATTCGCAAACGTGCAACTGAAGGTCGTATTCATTATGCTATGGAACAGTAATTGAATAATACAAACTTGTGATGCGCCGGCGAGTGCAAATGGTTCAGATAATCCTTAGCAGTCGGCGGGAACTCGTTACAGACGCGACACCAGTGCATCTCAGGGTCGTAGTACACATAGTTGAACTTCTTGTTGGCGGGCGACCTGACAGATAACAATACTCATAACTAGCTGATATTTACAACAAGTACAAGAAAATATACGGTCGCATCGGTCTTAAAGTTTAAGTTGTATAATTACTTCAATTATAAAGACGAAGAATGTCGAGACCGCCGATCCAATGGAAAGAATATCGTTTGTCGGTCACCGGTGACCGAAACCGCGTTCTTTCTTTTAAAAACGGCGGACACGTTTTAGTTTTATGTTAAAAAATAAACAGCTTCAGAATCATTCACAAAATAAGTAAATATACTTATAAGTGCACGTTACGTGTACGCGTACGTTGTTCCCCCATTGTCCCATACCCAAATCTTTGGTGTCACAGTTAACATAATTCAATTTCAAATCAATTAAAGTTTCAACAGTTTTACCCGATTACATTTTACTTTTTAGCCGAAATAAAAAGTACATTACAAAATAATAACATTACATTGTTTTAGTCAACATCGGAAATAAGGCAAATGCCCACACAAAGTAAAAAGTTAGGTACATAATCAAGTGATCAATATTATTTTTTACATTACATTGCTTAGAAGGGGTACTTACTATTATACTATTGCAAACAAATAAAAACAATTGAATCAATAAGAATATTTAATGTAACAAGTACATTATTAACGAAAATTGTATCAAAACAAAATTATAGCTATTTTGCAAATTAAAATTATTATAAATTCAAGAGCAACATTACATTATAAGCTTATTCAATTGGTGCATATATTTTATTAAACTTAAGAAATAAACCATACTTACAAATGTCATCAAATTATTCAATAATAAATACAATAAGCAATTCTTAATTGTTTCAGAGTAACAGAAGGATCCAAATAAAATGCAGAAGTGGTTTTTAATTCCGGTGTTGTGCAGAATCCTTCGTTGTCGCAGCAAACATGTTCCCTTGAAGACAGATCACTAATGAAAAGCGAATAGCTCTCAAAGGCACGCGAAAGCTGTGCAATCCTGCTTTTGGGAGGAATATTATATAAACTAAAAATTAATTCTATATACATAATCTTAATAAATCCATTGGCTTGGAAGTTCATTTCTTTAACAAAGACGATGCAACTTTTAGCTAAGCGATATCATATTTCTGAGATTTTTAGAACATTTGTTTGGAAATGAACTTCCACATAATAAATGTGGGTATTAAGTTAAACAAGTGTAAGTATGTAAGAGTGTAGCACACACCTAGACTTCCGCTTGGCGGTGCGCTCGGAGGACTCGGTCTCGGAGTCGTGCAAGTCGTGCGCCTCCTCGCCGATGATCCCGTTCAGCATGTCCACTACATTGTAGATCGTCTTCAACTTGTTCTGAATCTCCAACTATAAATAACGCGTTGATGCCGGACATTACCAATTCAATACAAGCCTTATGCTAGCAAAAGTATACACAAATATGAGCTGTAACTCTTAAACCATAGAATACATTTTTGTGAATTGCAAAATCAAACCTGCAACTTGGTGTTTTCCTTCAAAAACCTCTTGGTGTCCGGGCTTGGTGAACGTTTCGCGTCACCGCGGAGTTCGTTCCGCTGATCTTTTAATGTGTCCAGTTCTTTCTTGAGAATATTTGCTTTCTTAATGTAGTCTTCTCTCTGTTTGGACAGAGCTGCTTTCTGGTGACGCATTTCCGATTCAATCGCAGCTGTGAAAACATTTTGTTACTTAATTAACTATATTAAATGTAAATTAAGTGTAGTGCCATATTTTGAACGGTTACTTTTTAAATTAAAACGTAAAATATTTTGTATTCATTCAAGACTGTCCTTCAATATGACAATACACTTAATAAAAGCAAAATAAATGTAAACAAGATTTTTTTCTTAGCTGTTACGGACCCTTCTGCTAACTAACATCTAGATGCAGTTCCAAGCATAAATACCTCTATAGTGGAACATGATAACTCAATTAACAATCATGCGGGGTTTGCAAGAACTAGCAGAGTGTGGTTGTAGGCGAAAAATAAATTAATAGTTAAGCAGCATTATAATATTTTCTAATAATGTTGATTTCTTCACAGCTGTTTACTTGGCACTTCCCTATATATGTTTATACAAATTAAATGGAAACAGGAAAATATTGTTTGCCTGAAATAGAACATTTGCATAGTAGGTTTTTTAATCTTCCTAGACATAGTTACAAAAACATAGACTGGGGAAAACAATATCAAAACTCTTTGGGTTCAAATGTTGTGATATGACTTATAAACGGAGTTATTTTACATTGAATACTTTCAACAGTGGTTGATATCTGAACAAACTTTCACAAAGTAATATGAAACAACATACATTACAAATAATGTCTTATGAAACTAGTTAGGATATGAAAAGTAGGTTGTGTTATCAAATGTTTATAAAACATTCTATAAACAGCAAAGATAAGGATAGGAGAATTGACTAAGCTTAACATAGTGGAAAATACATAAACATTGAACAAATAATCAAAATTCAATCAAAACAAGATCTTTTTCTGAATTAACAGAATACATAATATAAATTCTCAAATACCTGTATTTATTCTTACACATCTGAACATTAAAACTGATTATTTATATCACTTAAATTTAAACACCAATAACCAAAGATATTCAACAAATTTAATAAATACATATAACTTGTTAAATTTTTGTGACACTTACACTCTGAATAATCTTGTAAAAACATCTGTAAGAGACGAGAATTATTAAAAATAGGGAAAGATATCATACCTTCTTTCTTGATCTGGTCTTCAACGTTGTTGAGGAATGGTGCCGGTGCGACTGCCAGTGGTGGTGGTGGCAGTGACATTTGGTTCCAAGTAGCCATTTCTGGAGGATGAGATGGTTGTGGTATTGGGTCAACAGATGGGAAGTCATCATAGATTCCAGAGTATGATGGCTGATATGAGGAACCATAGTTAGCTGTAGCCTGAAATTAAACATAGAATTTAATGTTTACTATTGAATGAATATAGGTTATTATGAAAATGTTATAAGATTAAATTGTAGAAGCATCATTAATCCATCCCAAGTTAAAATGTTATTTGAACAAAGTTTACTCAACATAACACTATTTAGATTTTTTCGAGAACAACGATATGCAATAATGTATACAACTGGGAAGACTGTGAAGTTTTAGACATTACAGAGCCCAGTAGAGGCTTATAGTAGTTTTAGAAAATAAATATGTACAGGTACGATACCTCTGCCGGCGGAAAAGCGGGTGGTGGTGCAGGGAACGCGTTCTCCTGGAACTGATTGTCCCAGAGCTCACTCGGCTCCGGCAGTTTGGATATCTCGCTTAAAATATTCTCATCTATTAGATCTTTCGCTGATTTCCTGGGCGATCGACTTCGGCGTTTGTCGTCGTCCCGGCGAGGAGGCGTGCGGCTCCGCTTCCTTATCGGCCGGCTTCTGTAATCCCCATGATCACGATCGGCACGATCGCGGTCTCGTTCGCGGTCTCGCTCGCGATCACGATCCCGGTCCCTATCCCAATTCCTATCCCTGTTGTTGTAATAAGGTCTCCCATCTTTCCTATGGTCGCGGGACATTTTCATTGGTTATTTTTTAACGGATAACTCATTAATTACCGAAGAAAATATATTTGTAACACTGAGAATCACAAAAAAACAAGGCTCACAAGATTCACGCTTTGTTTGACATTAGCGTCGCCATTTTAGAATTGCCAGTTTTTAAGGGATTAGGAAAAGTGAAATGTTGCTATATGAAATAAATATTTTCTATTTTAGTCTCCATATTTTGTGACTAAAAACATTATTTATATAAAAACTTTAAGATTATTGAATTCATTATTCAAGTCCTCGCTATTCTTGTTTAGCATGTTATTCAGTGACTAGTACGAATTGGTTACGGTTTTGTAGGACGAGGTCTACAATAATTTTTTTCTAAGTAAAGGTTTTTCTAGTAAGGACGCAATAGTTTATAGAAAAATAACTTACACGTAGGAATAGTTTAAACGCCTCAATATACAAATATGAGAAGCGAATGACAAGCAAAGTATAATCAGACGTTAGGCGGTCACCTTAATTACATAAAGGATCTTATACAATTACCATACCTATCCAATTTGTCAAAGGCAGTAGAACTAAGACAAGTTGTGGTAATTATCTTGTGGTTCTAGAATAGCAGTCATTCTGTGTCAAATAGGTATTCAACGGCATCTGGTTTAACTGGCAGACGACCACAACTTGGCTGGAGTCCAGACTGAGATGATAATGAGCATTAAGTAATTCTAAGAACGGGCCACGTTATCTCTTCTCACGTGTGTAGCGAACAATGAAAGACAATGGCCGTCTTGGCATTAATTGAAATGGCGTTTAACTAAAGCTATAATATAGCTGACTAAAATATTGTAAAATATTGTTTCGCTATTTTGTGTAAGTTTCTTGTTAGTTTTTTTTAATTTAAGCATTTAGAATTATTGTATCAACGTCTATATCCCCAATGCGTGTTTTAGCTGATAAGCAATTTTCCAGGAATAGGTGCTTAGTTGTGTGGGAGTCTTCAAAGCGCTAGTCCTTTAATGTATTACAAGGCGGAAGCCTGTGTAACATTGTTGTTTACATTTCATATACGTCATACTCACTGATCTCCATTAAATCGTTCACCGGAGCGGAATAGACTTTTAACAAATGAAGTGTGCGCGACAGCAAACGTTGTGTTTGGGGGTACGTCACATCCAATGTTCCACTCGGTTTCATCTTATTTGACGGCTTAAGTGCGCTCCAGATTGGAATTCGCGCCAGTGCGACGCCATTCTGAAATTGGAGTATAAAGCAAGGCACCTGATGAATTTGCAACGTTTATTTAGGCTATCGGATAAATATTGCCCTTCTTATGTAGTCTTTGGAAGCAATTTAGGAGTTTCGCAGGCTGTAGTTTCAGATTTACGTTAGGCTTTTTGTGCTTAGTGATAAGTTGAAGCAGTATTTTTGGTTTATTTATTTTATAGATTTGAAAAAGAGGTAAACTCATTCAGAATTACGCTGTAGAAAAACAATTGCATGTATGCATTATTTAGATTTCTATGCATGTATGCATAAGCAATGGTATCAAATGTCTAGAATATATAAAAATCTTAGACCTAAATTTAGCTAAGTTAACGACCTATCTTAAAGCTAAATCGTAACGTCCTAACGTACGATTTGATATAGGATTATTTGGCGATGACAGTTCTACTCGAAGCGCCTCAGCCTGGCCACAGGCAATGCGTCTTGAGATATTGAATCGGCCGATGCGCGATGATCTGTAGGCACTTGCGTGATAGATGGACACTTTGCTGTGACTAATGTTCATTGTTCCCTGTTTAGGCAACGTTGCAGGTTCACGGATAATTTTTGGTGATTGATAGTGTTATTCATTCGGAGATATTGCTTTCTAGTCATTAATTATCATATGGAGAATCGTTTTCATGTGATACAATGTCACTCTTCAGAATGAGGCTAAGAAGATGTTAATAAATATTTAATTTATGACTCAAAACGAAAGTTAAAAAAAGAATGTGACCGATTTCAATTAAAACTAAAATGACTCGTAATTATTTCATCCCATAAAGTATTAAGGTTGTACCTAATAAATAAGTTCACGTAGATACCAATGTCACCCTACCTTACTTCTAAGAGAATGTTGGCTTCGCAGCTAAACAGCAGCTATTTATTCGACTTCAATACTCTTCCGAAACAAAACTTAGAAAAAATCCTTCTTTAAATCTAAGTTTTTCTTTAGGCATCTGATGTTAAGAAGGTAGGTACAACCCTACAACACTTGAAGACACAAGAATCAAGGTCATACATCTGATTTCGTTAAGCAATGTTATCTTAACATGTATTGAATATTAATTATAAGGGATGAAGAGGTATATAAGAAGAGGGATGTTTCAGATACTTTCATTCAAGCAAGGTGTGTGGAGATCACAAGGTGGTAAATGTAAGTGCTATTGTAATCATGTATGTTATTGATTATTTTTAAGGGTGCTTTTATCGTCACGTCGATTAATTACAGTCGTGATTATATAGGTATAGTAGAAACGAGGACATTACAACTAGAGCATATCACACTACTGTTATTTCTGTCCAGTAAGGGAGATATTCGATAAAAATTACACACCGTAATTTTTACACACTGGTATTACACCACAGTGTAATTTCTTTGTGTCTATTTCTTTCTTTTTATACTGTTATCTGCATGATAAATTGATTTTTACTTTCACAACGGTAACATGAGATCCAACAGACAAACTATGTGGAAAGTCATTGTATCACATGAAATTTCTTGAGCATTTAAGTATTGTTGTGATAAATAAATAAATAAAATAGAATAATGTCTGTTTTGCTTTAAAAGTTTTCAGGAATCGTATAGATACATTGAAGGTAAAAGTCTGTAAATATCCTGGTTTTAAGCTGTTTTTCTTTTTGATCCCTCAATAAATAAAGGTACAATATAAAGCAAATATAAATTTTCCTTTACCAGATGAATTCACACCAGGGTATCTTCTTGGCGATGCTATGCACCATCACACTCAGTTCAGCTCACATCGGGGGCGGAACCCTGGCGCTGCAAGAAGCGAACCAACACGTGTACTGCGGCAGGTCCCTGGCGAGGGCCCTGGCCTTCCTATGCTATGAGGAGAAAGGAAGTGGGGAGAGCAAGCGATCTGACTCCGGAACTATGTACAGTAAGTTATTGCCCTATTTTCTTATCAAAGACTTACAAACTCAAAAAGAGAAATTTAAGTTATAGAGGGAATTTTTTGAGATGAATAAGTTACAAATTACTACACCTATCACACTTTTAAAGATATAGGTTTAAATATTTACGAAATTTAATTGGTTGTCGCGGACAAAGTCATAATAATCTTGAATAAAGATCACTCTTTAAGTTTGAGATCTTCCGTGATGGGACAACAAACTTTCACTTCATCTTATTCCTACCAATAAGTCAGAAGTGTTATTTTCGACTTCAATTAATTGGATTCTAAACACGCTGGTGGCTAACCACTTTCGATAAACTCGAAAGCTTGATAGTTCACGTTTTAAACTAGTCTTAATCAAATAAATAAGTATTTGAAACCACCATCAATACTCAGATAACTATATCCTTAAAATCCTCGCAATAAAAGAAATCTGTTTTATAGTGTACCAGCTGCTTATCTCTCGCTGCAATTTGTAAAAGTCGACTAAGGGAACGATTTATTACGCAAGCGGTCTAGCGATCCGTCAGCATTTAATGCAATCTGAATGAATCTCCATGGTATATCGGCTTACATTTATCTTCCTATTGAATGCAATTGAGAAGAAGAGTAATTGTATCAATGGTGATTTTGAAATAAATGGACCGCTTTTTACTTTGGGTTCAATAAATTTTAGTGAAGAATAAGATAGATTCGGTAGATATATTTTCTGTTTAACGCTTTTTTATCCACTTGAGAACTGAAGGGTAGTTTAAGTCTTAACTCTGGTATTTAGTACTATTACGGATTTATCGCGGTTTAATTTTAGATTTTAGTTTCCGACCTTTGCAGGTATCATGGTCACGGGCAGACTGATGAGCGATAAAATCCGTAAAAGTAGTTTCATTTAAATGTCTATCATTCGCGTAAACCTAAGAAACCACTCTGGTATTTAGATTTGATTAAAGGCATGTCTTATACTACTATTTACGTATGATTCTAAGACAAACCCTTATTATTTTCTTTTAACGGTTTACTTAAAAGTATTTCTAATCTATTTTCTTACTTGTTATAATTGTATTGTTAAAATGAATTATTTGTCAACCAAACATAATATTGTCTTCGGATAACACTTTAAACAATAAAATTCTTCCATTAATTTCAGATTCAATTCTGTCTCCATACTACAAGGACCAGGGTGACGTGTACGGCTGGTCATGGATGGCTGCTCAGAAGGCCAGGAGTATGTCCTTACCATCCAGGGGCAAGAGGTTCGTGGTCAACGAGTGCTGTGACAAGGCTTGCAGTGTCAGCGAGCTACTGTCTTATTGTTAAAGGAGATTGTATGCTTAGGGTTAATGACTAGGAAATACTGTTATACAGAATATGTATGATTTAAAGTGAAACCAAGACAGTAAAATTTGAGAACGTATTACACCAGCTCTCCTTTTTAAAAAAGCTATTAAAATATTTCACTCACCTTAAAAAAATATGATAAAATTATTTAAAGTATAGTACACCTTAACAAAAAGGATACAACTTGGTATGATAAATCTGTATTTAATTTCGTTACAGCAAAAAACGTTTACGAACTTTTTTGTTTCACTTTTCTCTTATTTTTTATTCACTCCCTTTCATACTTTTATGTCAGTATTGTACCGTGAACTCCATTTTAATTTCCACGTTTAAATAATAAATGTGGTAGGTATGTTGGCAACACAGGGAAGAGCACTATCTTTCTATATTATTATTTCATCTCGATGGATGAACATAAATCATTATAAAACGGGTAATCCCCAGGTAGACGATCGTTGCTCAGACACTCATTTATGTGGACTTTATATTTTTTATAGTAGATTAATGTTATTTATGAGTAAATATATTTCAGAGATAATAAATATATTGTTGTTGCAATATTTTTGTTTTATTTTACCAAAGAGCGAAAAATTCAAAGTTTCATAATATTATTTATTACCAATTTCTCAAAACAATTTCTTCGCGTATAGAATTTTTATGCGGTTACTCATTAATTCCATAATAGAGTTTTGGTGATCGCTGGTCATAAATATTAACAAGAAATTTGCTCTTTAATTCGATAACTTTTAAGATTAAAACTGATCTGTTTACCATCAGAAGGATGGAGGGCGCTTATCGAATCGTAATTGTGAGAACACCAAAAATCTCGTGGACTAACACCGCGGGCAAATATTTGAAGGCCATTAGTACAAACACTATTTCTATAAAAGGATCGGATTCCATCCTCTTACGTAAGCCCGCAAACACCCGAGCTCTTAGCCGCAGCGGCTATCGTGTCGTAAAAAGAAATTTGTTGAAATAAATATAAAAAAAATCCTATAATTTTGAGATCTATAAGCTGTTTCTACACTTTCGTGCTCTAATTTCGCCTCCTCAGTTTTTATAGCGGTATTTACTCATAAAACTTTTAAAGCCCAGCTTCTTTCATTGTATCTTTTTGATGTTAATTGCATCTGCTCGTAATAATCTCTTTGTTTACGCCCATTACGAGCTGCGAATTCGAAATGGGATCCAATCCTTCACAACGAGGCGGTACAGTTGGTGTTAAGCTGTGTTATCGTTGTGTTTGCGTTCCATTGCCTGTGTCGTTAGTAATCTTTACATGTTCGTGTTAACTTTGCCAGCAATGGATGTGGAATTGTTGGAAGGTGTGAATGCGAAATGAGTTTTTGCGGTTGCATAGTGTTGCAATATGGTAGTAGGTATGCATTTGTTAGTGATTCAGTATTCAAGTCACGACGTACTCTAGGCGTTTGCCGGCGACAGCGAGTGCATTCGGTTTAGCATAAAGTTTCTTTACTGTATCTGGTGTTAGTATACGAGCGTTCCGAACGTTCTTGTTAGATGGAATCTGCCTAATGACGGATATGAAGACGGCAAACGAGGTTTTACTACAGAATGGAACCACTATTTAAGAGTAATTTTTGAAAATACTCGAAATAATATATGAAATGGGCTCATTGAGACCAATTTTTATTTTGTGACATGCATTTTTTTTTAGGTATAATTTTCCATTCACGTATTATTTACGACTAAGTACAAATATCTCAAGTTCCAAGTAGCCAGTTACTTGACTCATGTACATGATTAATGTATTCTCAAAATCTGAAAAGAGGTTTCACGAGGCTTACCGTATACGAACTTCTCTACATAAAATCGAACGAAGATTTGAATTCAAATAACAACTGCAACCGAAATAAAACCTCCGTCGTGCCGTCGGTCTGCACTCCTTAACAATAACAAGACAACATTTCCAAGCTTCCTTTTTGAAAGAAAACTCTTCAAACTCGGTACTAAGATGTTGCACTCAACATACAAATTAGGCGCTTGCTGGCCAATATAACGGGACTTTACAATACCCTGTAGAGGGAAAATGGTTGATGCAAGTTTGTAATGCTGCAAACTTGAATAGGTGTACTTGCCTATGTACAATTTGTGGTATTGCATCTGATACCAGCCTATACATGGGTAAGGAAGATTGACCTCGCTAGCTCACTGCGGGCAATCATGATTTGCTCAAGATTCTTTTCTTCATATAATGAAAATTCCTAAATATAATTAAGAAAATACATATACTTAACTTTGGCAAAGATACATTGGTACTTGTCTGCGGTGGGTTCGTACCTGTACATCGTGCTTAAAAAATCATACATAGAGTCGCCACAAAGCCCACGGCGATGGGATATTGCATTTATATTATCTAAGTATTGCAGAATTCATCGTGATACTTTTGATTTAAAAGCAAGATAAAGAAGTATAAATAGAGGTTACTTACAAAACGATTCGAAGAAGACAGGTAATATTGAAAAAAATATAGCTCTTTATGTTTTAACACAAAAGATTACTTTAATTTTTTCGTTGAACAATTGATTATTTCTATTTCTAGTGAAGTAATATTGTATAAAGGATATTTTACAAATATTGAGTTGGTAACCATTTTTGAATTCATTATTTTTATTACAGCTTATGATTTATTCATAGATCATTATAGGAATTTATCAAAATGTGAAATGAAAATTCACTGAATTTCGTTATCTAAAATACTAAAAATTTAGACGCATATTTTCGCAGCAAGTTTTTATACATTATCTTAAAAATATATCAAGACAAATGAACCAACGACGACTCAATTTTTCATATTTTTACAGATAAAATATTATCTCGGTAAAGTTCAAAGCTTTGGTATCGTTTACGTTATTCATATTTTAGAAAAATACGAACTTATTATTGATTATCTTTTAATATCTTTGGAGACAAATTTTCCAGGTGATAATATTATTTTGTTCTATTTGAAAGTAGGTACTAATTTATCTTAATTGTATAATAATTATTACCTTAACATATTGCAATAGCTGATCAAACCTGTCTTGAATATTCGCATCTTTTCTTTGACCTAGAAGAAGAATGATTTTGACAGATGACAAGTCACTTTTTGTGATGAACAGCCATGCCGATACCGGCATTCGGAAAGGTGGTAGTAGGAGATCAATAAGTTCTTATTATGCTTTCTCGTAAATAATCATGCCCACTGTGAGGGACTTGTCGCGGGTTCGATCCATGAACATAGCAATGGTTTGTGAGATCTACTTAGGTATGCCCTAAGTCTGGGTATCATTGTGCATGTGACTTGAATGTTTAACACCTCGTGATATAAAATTAAATTTACTAAGTGCTTAATTCGTTGTAAAAGGCACATACATAGCTTAAGCTTGAATATTTTCGACACCAGTATGACTAAACTTCCACACGACGACTGAAGCCTGTAAAATAAGAAAAACACAAGCCTTTAACTACAAAGAACTTGTGTTTACAATTCGATTTACTAGTTATAGATTAGTAACTATACACACAAACATACATTCATGTGTTTCAAGAGATTAAACTTCCTCGACCCAAGGATCACCACATTCGCCTTCACAAAGGGATTCCTTTGAAGGCCCAGCTTAGGAGCAGGGATCAATACATCGTCATCAATATTATGTAGGAAGGCTTAAGGTGGACGCATAAAGTGCTTCCCCGATGCATCGTCAGGGCTCGAACCTGTATCTGATGTCTGCGATCTTCGGCATTCGTGGGCGATGAGCTACGAAATGGCGAAGGTGGCACAAAACTTTTTATAAATCCAAGTAAGTCACTTATAATATTTATATGATTTGGATTTCGGAAAGAGTAAAGTACGAAATTGAAGAATTTACAAAGACTCATTATACCTGGTTTTTCTTTTACTATAATTGTTCATGTAGTTTATATAACTCTGTCTATTTGCCGGTAACTTTGCATCCACTTAAAAATAAAGACGTTGTATCAAACCACAAAAAGAATTACGTTTTTTCAGTATGTAAGTGAAACCGATACGAAAATGTACCCTTTGTTCTTCTTTACCGCATCCAAAAATACTCGGTCAGTTCATCTTAGTGAATTCTGTACATCTACAGAGTGAAGTGTTGTCACTAGCCGTCGGGCCACTTAGGGTCGTGCTTTATCTGTAGATTTACAGAGCCTCTCCGAGATACACACAGGTATAGATAGCCAGCATTCTGATACCGAACGCTGAAGTAACCACTTCACCAAGGTTGGCGCCAATCTATAACCAAATTATGTTGGAACCAATGTTTGCTATGGTGCTTTAACTTCATTGATTGAACTTACCCTCTGGCTTTGATTGCGAATTGTAATAAAGTTACTACGTTTTGTATTCTAAATAAAGATTTTTAGGAATACGTAGAAACTCTGAGCCAACAATAAATCAGTGTTTACATATATTACTGTAGCAGTCCTCTTCAATTTAGATATTGGCAAAGAGCTTCGTTGTAAACAAGTCACCAGTACTTCAATCTGTACTAATATTATAAAGCTGATAAGTTTGTTTGTTTTTTCACTAGAACTACGTGTGAAGGCTACCAGATATAGATTATCACGCTTGATTCAGTCGATTCGTGGATGGGTGACCATTTACGTCATGACGAGTTCCTCCGTGTGTCGGAAGGCACATACATCTTTGACAGTCTTTACGGGTTGTCAGAAGCTAGACAGTTTGATTACCAGTGTTACTAAGGGTTATCGTGTTTCCCAGGTAACTGGGATGAGGACGTCAGATAGGCCGTCACTCCTTGTCAAGCAGTGTATTCGCTTAGACTGGGAGGCGACCTGAATATCGTTGGGAAAAGGCTAGGGTGTTGGTGGTGGTGATCATCACTCAATGATGAATAGGAGCAGAGCAATTATGAATATTTTAGGACAACGGGGAGAAGATGCGTGCGCTCGAAAAACTTTTAAGTAATCCAATTTGAATAAAACCTAACCTTAATCTTCATAACTACGCGGATAAAGTCGCGCGCAACAGCTAGTAATAAATAAACTGTAATCCTTTCATATGTATTTCCTTCAGATAAGGCTGGTCTAAATCGTTTGAAACAGTGAGCATGTTACTGTATTGCACAAATCCATATTTGTGTGTTCTCCGTCTCGTACCAATCTTGATACATGGAATACACTCAGATGCGAATGCTTCATCGCTCTCGAAGTAATCTTAATACAACATCGTATGGAATCCACTGGAATGTTGTATCGCTTTTGTTATGATATTGTTTGAAATCGCTTAGTTTTGTGGCTGCGGAATATGTTTTGTGCTGTACCTGTGTATGATTTTGCTTTTAAATATAAAAAATACAGTTTTGATGGTATTGGCATGGCATATGGAATTTTTCTATGGTATAAAATTTTATACGGGATTGTAAAAAAAAAATCCTCTATTGGTGTATTTTATATTACCTCTTTCATAATCGTCCAAATCTCTTCATTAAACAGCCAGTTGCTACCCCATCAACATTGCCTAATCCCTTTAAAATTTACACTTAAAAAAGTAAAATTTAAAACTATTAAGATAAACAGAAGCACATGATTGATCGCCGCAGACGGTACTTAAGATCTAGGGAGGACATTAATCAAAACTTCTTAAGCGCTATTAAAATAACAAACCCTTTCCCTGATGGTTACCGGTCAGCTAATCTGGTACCACTAGCATAGAAGTCACGGGGAATTCACTTCAATTCATTCATGGAGAGAGAAGACACTGAAGAAAAACAAATTATCAAACAAAATTGGTCAAGATCAAATTTATAACAGTTGTTTAATTTATTTTTTGTTATAGCGGCCACTGAGATAATATTATCTTTGAAAATTATTTGAAGTGTTTAGCTATAACGGTTCCTGAGGTGTAGCCCGGTGACTGGCGGCCACACAATATATAGTGTTTTAGTAACAGGGCTCTAATAATATATAGAAAAATGATTGATGTTTTTAATTAATTCTGGATTTCTACATGCATGGAGAAGAAAAGTACATGTATATATGTATTAAAGAAAATGGGCGCATTTATTCTGCTAACTAAAAACATTATGTGGTTAAAGATATTTATTTTATCAGACAGAATTATTATTTTTTTCTTTGAGTTTTTTTTTTATTTAAGCTCATGTTTATTCCTCTCTTTATATATTATCCTTTAGATGCCAGATGTTTAATCACGCTAAGGTGTATCAATCAACTATAAAAGCATGTAGGTCCAAAATAAATTACTCAAGAGGTTTACAGTACACTTCCTTAAATTTATTATCCACCATTTTAGAGTTAAATTTCGTTTGTTTAGCCGTCGAGTTGCATCAGCGTTAGTGGTCCGTCCGACATTTTTCTTGGAGCACACAACATATAATAAATCATTGTCAGGCGGGCTCAGTTGCAGGAGTTCTGTCCATCTTCTTAATGCCAACCCCTTTTTTCCCCTCACCAAACTACCTAAGTTAATTAATTTCAGAGAAACAAAGGTATTACGGACCCTTTGTAGGTCCTTAAATGTCGAGTCTGTAGCTTTTTTGTTTATTACTCTATTGTAGAGGAGTTATTTTAGTGTCGGCTCCACTGCACTTGTGTTTTGATGTTCGTTTTATCATCGTTACTGTTTGGTAATAAATACAAATTGTATGATGAGTTTTTCACATTTATTATTCTGCTTTACTTTAATGATTGTATAATTTATATTAGAGAAGTAAATGAACCTAAATACTTAAGTACCTAAGTTCAGGAATCATAAAAATATCATCCTTTTTGAAATGAAACTACTTTTACGGATTTTATCGCGGTTTAATTTTTGATTTTAGTTCCCGACGTTTCGACACCATTTTTCATTTCAATGTCTAACATTCGCGTAAACCTAAGAAACCACTATATATATACTCAAAATGAAGCGTTGTCGAACATATTTTGTTTACTATTCATAAACGATATCATTTAAATGGGTAAATAGGAACGACTTAAGAAGTTGTTCCCGACTATATCCCAATTCTCCTCTGTTTAGAACAAAACTTCCCCAAGATGCTTATTTAAAAATAGGAAACGTTCAGAAAATACCTTCTAAAATATTCGATTCAAGTACTGCGTAAAAGGCACTACCTGAAAAACTTATGAAGGCCTAAGTAAGTATCGGTTCCTATTACATTATTCAGATATTATACATTTGGCAACAGTTACAGGGTGCCCATCTAATTCTAGATGTAAAATAACTTTCAGAATTCAATATTCCCAAAACAATATAGCAACACCTGTGGTATATTTCCATTCGGGCCGAGGCCCGTATAAATATTCAATTTAGACACTTTCCCATACACTGTGTGTATAGTGATGGGTTTTTAGACGATCCTGTTGATATTGATAAGCTATGGTTTGCTCTGGGGCTCTCAATACTCAATGACGGTCAAATTGTTGTAGCTTTTTGAGGTTGAACGATGTTGCTACTTTTATGAGGTTTTTATCGGCAATCAGTTTCCGTTCTTTTATTATAATAAAAATATATTATGGATTTCATTGTTAGGATTTTACTGCGGTGCTGGCTGTGTGTTTTCTTAAATAGAATACATAATTATGGTTTCTTATTGGATTTTATTAATTTCTGACTACTTATGTAGATGACACCTCAGTAAACTTTTCAACTTCATCTATGTGTCTGTATTTAAGAATGGATATTAAGGCGCTCTTGAAAAATCGAACTTGATGTTTAAAAGTAATGATCATTTGTAAAAGTAACAAGCTAAATAAGTTAACGTTTTTCAAGCACTAATGTTGTAACTCTTCACGATCCCAAATGCTAAAATGATAAAAAGTTAAAATATCGAAGTAGTAAAATTAATTCTGGTAACAGGTCGTTAACAAAAGTGACTTATTTAAATAAATCGTATTATACAAAACAACCGAAACCAGGGGGCTTAGACAAAGTAACATCGCTTTGTAGCGAAACGATACCGAATTTCGACATCGTCTGTGAGATAACGACAATCATTTCCTAGCCAATGTAACTCTGTTGTCGTGATCGTTGTGACGAATCGAACATTCGTTAAAAACAGAAATATTGTTTATGGTATCGAACATTTTGCTGTCACCGTTGTCCGCGCAGTTTCATTTTACATAAACAGTTTCAATGAAGTTTGTTAACCATGCAGTTTTATATTATGATTAGATTTGTTTGATTATAAGATTTATTTGATAGGATAAGAATAATATTCTTTTCTATTAAAAAAATGTAATGTGTGTGTGTACTAGTGCACAAAGGTAAAAAGTGAAACTTCTTTATGACCTTATTTTTCGAAAAAATATTTAAGTAGGTACCAACTATATCCAACTCGATATAAATTGGTTAAATAAAGTTAAATTAGAGAACGTTTACCAAAAGGCTTTTATTATTCATAGACATGAGTACAAATAATGCAAATTTAATAATATAAAAAATAAATTTTATCTTATTTTATTGAGTATTAAATATTTTAGAAAAATAAACACCATAATCATACCCAAGTATTAGAAAAAGAGATTTAATTACTTACTTTTTTTTAGAAATAAATAATTAATATAAATATTTAATATATTATTATCGAAACGATCCGACAAGATCCACCTCCCAACTCAATAATAATCTGAAAAAACGATTGAACCTTCTTTCAAAAAATAAAAATGACGGCTCGACTCCGTTTGCAAGGAAAAAACTTATATATACGTAAACACTTCACATCTAAAATCAGCTGTTCAATGAAATCCGGCCATCTTGTATGGATAACTACAACGTTTGAACGTTCGTTTCGTTATCTTTTTTGTCGATCACGATCGCGACAATAACGAACACCGAAAGTGCTGCTTGTCTACGCATTTGTATGGAACAAACGCGATGACGATTCGTTTCGTTATGATTTCGTTATGAATTATTACATTGTCTACCAACTTGCGATAACGATGACGATTGACCACGTGATTTAACGCGGCTTATGTCAATCCCATACAGTTGAGTCTTGTCGAACTTCGTTATCGTTTTTAAATTGTTACTTTGTCTAAGCCCCCAGAGCTTCCTTTGTCAAGTCACTGAAGGCAGCGAAATGAAAAAACCTTTCTACCTGATTCGTTTCAGCTGCGGTCGCTTTCATAATACCGATACGAATTCATTTCAAACGTGCAACATTTGTGGTTTTTTGTTTACCTTACAATATTAACCAAAGGCCAGTTATTATTTATAGCAAGAGGCTTTGATGCGAGTGTTCAAACGATGAGAAAGTTTTAATACTGTTTAATGTGGTTTTTTTAACGAGGGTTGGTATTTATTTTATTTAGTGAAGGAGAGTGGTCAGAGTATTTGTAATGTGGATTCATTTATCATTTATATGTCCGGCTAAGATTCAGATGTTAGATGTATGATCGTATAATGTAAACTAAAATCATACCATTGAAAAATGAATAAAGTCCACTTTAATCGAATAGAGGTGGTCAATATTAGGTACGTAGCAATATAATACTAGAAACCGCACTGTTTCTTCTGTTTTTGATATATCTGTCTTATTTAATGCACGCTAATCTGGTCAATAATTCTATTGACTGATATATCAAGTAAGAAGTAAATATATTAACTGATATTTCGTTTTATGGTCACATGGTTTTGACTTGCCATCTCCATGCTTTCGAAAGATGTATACAAATTGCCATCAAACAACTCTTTGGACGTTTCGACTTCAACAAAGTCTATAAGCCGACCCCAGCAATATATTTGAGTCCAATTTCAAGAGTGATGCCTCCTAAATGAATACAACACCGCAATACCAAAGTGAAGCGATCGCATTTGTAAGACAAAACGTTTTGGTAAATGACTTGATATTTCTCAAACAAGATTAATACAAGCTAGTTAATAAATGAATAGGGATCAAATGTCCGCGGCTTGCTAACGACTGCAAAATGATAAATCAACTTTAGTAAAACAATAAGACGGACTTAGTTTGACGTAAGGTGTGTTTCGTAGAACTAGCGACGCGATGATACATATAAACGGATTTAATATTTATTTCTTCAAAGAATAAAAAATTATACCGTTCTTTTTGTTTGGTCTTGTAGCAAGCAAAATAATGTTGTTTAGACTGAACATTTCTGAGAAATTAAGTGGTAATATAAAGTTCAGAATAAAAATGCCTGACAGATAAAAAAAGATCAAAACATTCTGGTTCTAAGAAATGAAGTACCTAAAAAGTAAATAGGGACTTAACTCCTTACATAATAATTAATATTTTACTTTAGCAGGACACTAACTTCCAGGATAGTTAGTAATATTGTGAGGCAAGTAGTTATCCACAAAATGTATCCCAACAATAATATTTCCATAGACCGAGTACGCGACTAGCCGAAACTTGGTTTTGCTTGCTGGAAATTAATCAAATACAGTGTAGTTATGACGGCACGGACATTCCTTTAGTTAGATTGATGGGCCTTCGGGAATGTTGGGTATCTGGTTCGATCCCGGACGCGGGCATTCTGCCTTGTTCAAATGTTAATTGATTAACTGTTGATTTTGTTATCGGATATTGCAACAAGGCTCTTGTTTGGGGAGATAAGGTTTGTGGGCAAAGTGGTACAAGTTTCGTCGATAGTTTATATCTTGTATTAATTTAGAGGAGAATTAAATGAGTTTGTGTTTTGTTTTAGTTTTGAATATTGAAGACGATCTTGTTTTATAGCTTGGATAATTCCATTAGAGTTTTTTGTTATTATTTTTTGTTTGAAATATTCTGATACATTGTATCGCAATTGTGCATAAATGACAGTAAAAGTTCTTCACTTAATTTTTAACCCCCTATAAAAGGAAAGGTCTTATAAATTGGACCACTATGTGTGTCATTGTATCTCCTAAGGTTTTTATCTTCATGTTGTGACTGATATTCACGATCAAACACTAATCAACAAAATCGAACCTAGAAAATGATATCTAAATAAAAATTAAGCATTGCGTGAAAAAATTATCAAATTAAATTTTCAATAGTTCTCTATCTATTTCGAAATAGCTTAAAGTGTACAAACATCTCTTAACTAAGACGTGGAAATACGTTCGCAGCACACTAAGGCGCCTCATCATCAAAAACATAGTAATCTCCACCGTGTGTATGAAGACGCTCCACGCTGCACATTTGGCCGTGTTTGAGCAAGTAATTGGGTTCTAAAGTAGGGGCTACACGATGCTACATCACCTCAAGACACGCCCTTTCGCTGTTCCGTTCTCTGCTTCCCCGCAAAGATGATGTCTATTACATACACGACTTTTAGGGCATTGGTATCAATGTTTTATTGAATGAAGATGTTGATAAGTATTTGTAAGAACTTAGAATTAAATAATTATAATTACTTAAATTCTCATTTGATGTTAAAATTATGTCAAACTGAAGTCGCCTGGGCATCCTTCAGTATAAGAAGATGTATGATGGCGTTCTACGAGAACCATTACGTTTTTTCATATTGATACTTTTGTTCGGAAATAAAATCATTTAGTCTGTAATTTGACGTCATCACTTTTACACATTATTTCTTTTCTTACTTCGGTCATATCATCTTAAGTAGAAAACCGAAGAGTTATCGATCTCCTTATATCGGACAAAAATAATATATCATATACAAAAGCAATTCATTAAGTATGACATCAGAAAAGACAAATGAAGGTCCGATACTCTGGCACATTGCTTCGTAACGCATCGTTTCGCACCATCGTAGTGTGTCGTAATGTATCGCGGTGTATCGATGCGACCGGCCACCCATCCGTCACGGCCACCCAATGTAGCGTATCTGACTGATACCTCCATCGAATACACAAATTGTCTACTACATCATGGACTCGCACTGACTCTGAATATTTGTCATATCGAGGTATGAATTATTAAGTCAGCGATTTTCTTAGTCGTATAGTGTTCCTTTTATATTACCTTGCTATGTAATTTGTATCTGCCTACATTTTTGAAAACTTAATCCGTATAAGTTTGACGTCGACATTCGATATTTCTACAATTGTAAATGAGATTACGTTTAGAAAAATTACTTGATTATCTGTTATCTCCATAATTCAGAACAGATCTATTTTAGGAGGGAGGCGTTTACAAGATTGTTAAAAGCTAGAAGGGGAAATAAAATAATGGTTTACAGATAACGTAGGACTCTGGACACAGCCTACACAAAAACAAAATTCACATAGTTCGGAATAAGTAAACATCTAATTTTAGATGACTACCTAGGCCTTCCTTTCCAAGTAGAAATTCTTGAAATCAGGGATCGACCCACAAAGCCACGTGAAGTAAACAGAGCAGGTACACCGTAACAGCATTTAGCGAACTAAAACTGAATAACACTAAAAGCTGTTTCGGGGAAGTCGTTGTCCGGTGTCGAGTATGTAAGTAATTCATAGTAAACGAGTTAGGCGGACGGAAACTTGCTCGAGTCCGACTAAAAACTACGGCCGAGTTGCACCGACACGAGTGAACTGTGGTTAACTGTTGGGGTGAGGTGTTTTTTGTTTTAGATATATATATATATATATATACATAATTTCATTGACAATATTGTAAATACTTGTACAGCATTATGGTTGTATTTTTCTTACACATAAGTATTTTTTTTTATAAGGGGATTATAATGTTAACTATAGACTTGGCATACCAGATTCGAACCAAGACTTTATTATTGATTTTATAGGAAAAATTAATTGTGATCTTGTGTTTTTTTTGCTACTTAATTCTCAATTTGTTGCCACGACTTTTTGCTATAAATTTTCAACCTATTAAATATCTGATAAGTTATTAAATGGGGATTGATTGACTAGTTTCGGACCCAACTGGAATCTTTAATCATGAACTGATGTGGTAATAATATTTGAACCTAAAAACATTAAAACCTAAAAACTGCATAGGAATTTTCTTCGTTGTTAACTATACTCAAAAGATGCAAAGCAAACGCAAGGACGACTAAAAAGAAGGCAAGTAAAAACGAGATCTGCTTCAAAAGAGACGTTTTCACGTGAGGCGTTGTAGGAAGCCAGGGGCTCTCATTAGCGTAAGTAAACACACGAATGCGGACATCTTGTATGAGTGTCATAGTTTCCTTGTAAATTGTTGGTCTAACTATCTAACGAGTTGTGTAATTGGCCGTAGATCTTAAAGTGGTCAATTAAAATAGTGAATTTGTAATGTTTTGTTTGTCATCTTTACATAAAGTTGAAAATTGAATGGTAAGCCTTAACAGTGTTTGCATAAAAACAGTTTTTGGCAGTTTTCGATACTACCACGACGATAGTAAAATTTCAATGACCAATATCTCTAGGATACTGAGAATAGAATACTGAATATTACAAGTTTAAATTGGGCAGGTTCCATGCGGCCCGGAACAGAGAATCGTGGAAGGATTTGGGGGAGGCCTTTGCCCAGCAATGGGATACAGTGGACTAGGTAAAAAAATAAATCAATATATTATGTACACTTTAAGTAGATACAACTTTTGTCTAGATAATATATGTACAGCAAAACATCCCAAAATTCTTCTTGATTTTTACCTATCTTCTTTAAGTCAAGCAAACTTTTTGGCAGTGATACAGTTGAATTTAGGATAGTAAGGAGATCGCAAATGGTGGATTTCTACTCCTGTCCGTACCTACCTATGTATGGACGAGCGTGCTTTGATATTTACAGATTTCCTCGTCTCCTGGGAGACACGGCAAAGTTCAGTAAATACAAGATATTTTAGGTCTCGTCAAATAGCATTTAAATTCGAAGTAGCTTGCTCTATTGGGATTATTGATGTTTCAGTTTTGTTTCAATAAAGTGGCATCAATTGCGTTTGTTGTTTTATTGCTTGTGGTTCTTAGTGTTGATAGTACTGCATTATTTGGAGTTACTAAGTTTAATAAGGCTTTCTGTGCCACTGGATTAAGCTGAAAATATTTTATTTGAGTAATAGTGCTGCATACGCCTTACTATACATTATAATTGCCATTATAAATAACACTAACCATTACCGCCATTTACTGTTCAACCTTGACCTCGCCTAAAAGCCCTATCGACTTAAACTTAGTTTAACTAATCCCTAGTCAACAAACCTAATACAGTGCAACCCGATCGCTTAACGAATTTATCAGGAGTTAGCGGGCGGGCAGCTGGTGGTACATTGTTTTATTAGTGAACACGCACCGAACTGTAGTTCAGGGGAACACAAGTTTCTTACAGGTTAACTGTTGTTCAGAGTTGAGTTGTTGGTAGTTGCAAGTCAATTGTGTTTGGACGGTAGATGCGTTCAGATCGATAGAGTTATGTGGAACTTGTAATGATAATGGGTATCTCTTGTTATATAGCATTCAAGGCTTAAAATATTTAGTTTTTGTTCTCATTTGAGTAAGGTATAATAAGAGCGATTCAGGTTTTCTTTATGGGAACAGGCATTTGTGACCGAGTCACTTAGTACTTTTACAGTCCATGCTGTTACCAAAATTATACTAAGTTAAGATGATATTTAATTATTATTATTGTTTCTCCTGCATTGGGGAATCAATTCTTGTATCCCAGAGTGCTTTATAGACATCCACACGATGATGCTCAGATACATAAAAAACATTCAAAGATCACAAAAATACTTTTCCTAGGGATCGAACCCGTGACACGTCGCTCAAGGTGGGTTTCGCGTTTTGACCACTCAACTATCCAACCATCAATTGCAATTGACAACTATTATCACAAACTCCACCTGAGGTTACTACTACCGACCTGTAGACAAACAACGGTTTAGTAACGAAAACAGTTTCCATCGCCACTAAATCAAATTCAAATTTCGATTCATTCAAACATTCGCACAGCTGTCAATATTGAATGCAGGATATTTAGCGTCGAGGGAATGGAATTACAACGCGTGCATGTAGTTAATCAGAGGCGCGTGTAGCTGATACCGCCGGTCCCCGCGGTACTTGGCCGTCAATGTATGTCGACGTGTAGCGATGTATCGTATGCTGTATCGGTAAGTGACAAGATGGGCTAAACGGGTAATAGAGTTGATGTTCATTTGCTTATCAGCGTTTTGCGATAAATTCGTGCTTTAGTTATCGCAACATTATTTATTTTTATTTTATTCATTAAAAAAACTATCAACATAGTTTGTCTTTTGGATCTTACCTATATCATCATTGGCCTAGCCTTTTCCCAACTATGTTGGGGTCGGCTACCAGTCTAACCGGTTTCAGCTAAGTACCAGTGTTTTACAAGGAGCGACTGCCTATCTGACCTCCTTAACCCAGTTACCTGGGCAACACGATACCCCTTGGTTAGACTGGCTGTCAGACTTTTTCAAGCTTCTGACTACCTGTAACGACTGTCAAAGATGTAGGAATAACAGCCGGGACCCACAATTTAACGTGCCTTCCGAAACACGGAGGAACTCGTTATGACAAAGATGGTCACCCATCTACGGACCAACCGCGTCAAGCTTAGCTTAACCTGTGATCGAATCACTTATGCGGTTATAGCTTAGCCACGAGCTCCTCTTCCATCCGTCTTTTGGATCTTATAAACATTTGTAAAACATAGATATTTAGGTATGTAAATACGTCAAGGTCTTGCGAACAGGCAATTCATAGCAACAGTTTTATTGCTGATACAAAAAAGTGCCTAGGCTGTGAAAAAGTGTTTAGAGCATAACCAATTGAGAATAATCAATTTAAATTATTTTCGAGATTCGACGACCACCGTCGTTTAAACAGATCAGAAGTGATAAAAAGTACTTTTAGTCAAATATTATTTAATTAAACTACATGTAGTAAAACTATATATTCTCTTTGCAGCATGCTGTCTTTGAACCCATTGCGAAATAATCTTCAGGGCAGCAATTTCAAGTTTGAAACATTCAATTTTATTACGTTCATTTAGACAATACTTAGATTAAAACATTTGTTATATTTCTAAAGGTATTCAAGATGTTTTAGAATGACGTTTGTTAATTGTATTACTGTTTAAAATTTAACTATCGTTGTTCTTAAGTACATAATATATGTAAACTATTTTGGTACATGTATAATTGATAGTGTGATCGTCATAGTGTTTGTTTATTCAATCATCATTATGAGAGAGAAAATAAATGCGAGGATTGAAAAATGAATTAAAAAACCATGAATGCCATTAGAAGTGAAAGTGGTACGATGTTACAGGAGCGTGTCACAATTAGGAGCTGACGATCAACCTTAGTTTTTTCACTATCTGATTTGTTTGTCTCTTTATGTCGTCGATGTATTAAATAAAATGTTAATAATAACCAATGATTGTTGCGAGTGGACCCGCTACACGGAAGATTCCGTAAACACTTCTCAAAGAAAACCAACCATTGCTTTTTTTATTTTCGTTATTTTTGTTGAATCGACAATAGCAATACATTATCTGTAAAATCATTCACTCAATATTGAATAATTCAATACAACGGATCACCCACCTGTCTGGCCATAACGGTTCATAAGATGCGGTTACGTGTAAAGATTAATTGGATATGAAATACAAAAAAGAAAACACTTTGACAACGTTTTTTTATTTATTGTCCCGCAAAACCTTGATCCAGCTCTCACTATTCTTAAAAATCTTCCCGCTACCGGTAGAAGTTATTTATAAATTAATATAATTTTAATGCTGGTATAGGAATATGTAGGAAAACTGGCTTCGACTAAAATTCAAATACTAGTATAGGCACTTCCCCGCTTTTTAGTTACAATTGTCAAACTTACGTTCACGACAGTACCAAATACCCATTTTAATTTGCCTAGCGCGGGTACAAACCGCAACCTTTTCAGTTTCATTGCACTTCGTGAGGTGTTTCTAATCTCGTAAACTCAGGCCCAGCGCTGCGGTTAAATTATATTAAATCTAAATGCAAATGTAACAGCTTCGATACTGCGTCGCTCTTTTGTAAGTAACTACGAGATTTGTCACAGATGTCTAAAATCTAGATGTGATTGATATTTTTTTTTTAAAGTGATTGATATTTAGCATCATTAGGTTTTGTGTTTTTAGCATTAAATGGTCCACCTCATAACATAATTGCTATTTCAACGTATCTACTAACTTTACGAGCAGCCGAAGGTGGATCTAGATAGCGTGCAATCAGAGAGGCCTATATCCAGCACTGGAAGAATATGGGCTGATGATGATTATGAACTTAAGTACATATTTTGATGTTCATGAAATCTTTTAAATAATTTAATATTTTTATTAATAATAAAATTCCAAATCGCTTTTAAATTACTGTAGAGTTAAGAGTCACCTGCCATTTAATAAGCACCACTTACGCCGCCCAGCCATCGCTTCCATGCCCCTCACATCCCGAAGACTGCATTTATTCGTTGTGCAGGCGGGGGAACTAATCTGCTAATGCATCTATACTTACTGCGGACCGGTCTTCTATTTACAGGCTTTTTGGAACCATTTCATTGCTCGGACTTTGGTTCTGGTCGTATTAGACCTCGTATTGGTGCAATACGTTTGACATGTGCGATGAGAGATTGGGTTGACTGAGGCGAAATATTTTCTGCCCCATTTCAAGGAGTGCTATGGCTTATCAAGTGATGGTATCTTAGTTTTGGCGGTTTAGGCCGGCCTGTTTGAAGTCCTTTGATTCAGAATGTAAGGCTGCATTTAGAATGTTTGACTTTACTAGGATCTAGGATTCAAAATGTATTTAATGTAGGCGGTAGCAGAACGTTAGCCAATTGCTGAGACGCATGAAAAGCTATTTCTTTCATTTTTTTAATCGAAATAACTTAACAATAACACACAGAACTTAATTTTTTTTCATTTTTTTTATTATACTCAGCTAAACTAATATATTAACAAGTTAATCAAGGTACTTGTTTAGTGTCAGGCTAGCAGCAATCGGAAATCGACTCTCATAAGTTGTTTTATGTTAGCAACCAATAAGATTATTCCCATAACAAAATAAAACTACAAAACAAACGAACTACGTCAGCAAGTAGTTCACAACCCTAAACGTTTATAAAGTCACTTACGTCGATTGACTACACTCGAACACATTTTACTACCTGCAGCCACTAATGGTAGTTTTATTGTACCTTGGCTGGTACAATGAGATTTCATGGGAAAACTAGAAACGTGGTGAAAGCGAGACAGAGCACTGCACTATGTGTTGGCGTCTCGCTTCCTCAACAGCAACAGTTTTCGTTTTCAAGTTTCATGGTACCAGGATACCTCGTCTCCTACTCAATGTCGATCAATAATGGACGCACGTATCTTTGATTAGTCACTTTAATGTATTACTTCAAGGGTTTACCGCGTATACCTCTATTTCTGTAAATCAACACGTGGTTTCGAACTAGGCGTGTCTCGCGTGGAAAATTTCGATTATCTGAGACATCAAAATTGATTTGTTTTGTTGCATTAATATAAAAAACATCTGACTTATTTACTCCAAATTAATTGTCTCGTTAAACTGTTTAAATTTTGAATAATAATAACACATTGTTACTTAGAAATGAATTCAAAATATCTTTTGTCCAAATTAAAAAAAAAACATTCAGAAAAAATCTCAGCACGTAAGGCGGCTGTTTTTTTCATAACAAAAACCTTACGTTTTCTTCCTAGACTAATCCTAAACACACAAGTCTTTCTATTTGTCGGACAATAAAAGAGACAAAACGCTGACACGAACAACGATTGTTCACAGAAGTACTAGGATCACAGCCACATACGGAGATGTTTAACAATTCAGCTGGCCGCCGCCTTTGTGCGCCATCACGGCTGGCTGTTTGCTTTCAATTAGACAGTGCAATTGCACCGTACCCATGATTCCCTGGTACGTCTGTGGATTTTGGTTCGATTAATTGGGACAAAGCGATCAAAGAGACGCTGGATGGCGAGTGTGCATTGTTTTACGCCATTCAGATTAATTGTTTCTTAGTCGAAATTGGTTGCTATGACGTCATAATAGTTTAAGAATTTACGTATGAAATGGCTTGTCAATTAGTTGTTAACAGTACAGTGATACTCTGTATTTCGTATTTAATCTAAATAGTTGAATACAAAAGCATGGTCTGCTCTCAAGATGCCTTTCCTTCATATTTCGAGGGGTCTTTGAGGGGGTACCAAGAATTACTCTTAATTGCATTGGCTGTCAAAGAGACTTGTCCCTGCATCCCTCGGGTGTAAAGACGTGAGTAGCTTAAACGTTACTACATGAGCTGATGGTTTTTTAAACGGACTTAAAATTTCAAAGTTTTATATTTATTCATGTTTTCTTGTGAATACAGTACGTAGGTAGACATTTTGGCATCGAGTAAGTAGTATTCCGGTTCGGAATAAATTTATTCTAAAAATAAGTAAGATACTCGTTGATTTTTGAATTGTCAGAATTGGGTTGAGATTTCAAAATGAAAAAATTTTCTTGTCTCTTCATTCGCGGACCTTTTTGAATGAAAACGCAAAACAAAACACAAGGAACGAACATAGTAATTTTAGCCTTGTTTCTTGTAAATTTTAGCAATTTATCCATCAATAAAGTGGAAAAATCGATGGAAAACAAGACGTTTATCAAGCCGGTCTAGTAACTGTCTCTTAATTGTTGCCCGGGGCCGAGGTAAAATGGTTCCCTCACTAAACTGATCGCTATCTACAGCCGGCTTGTTTCTTAATTGTTTGCTAAGAGTTCCTCGTTAACGGATTATTGTAAATCTTAAAAGCACGGACCGAAGGACAAACAAGTATCATCCCAATTCAATTACATTACATTTTGGTTTTGGTATTGTAATTTGTAATAAGTGTAGTAACAATATTTGACAGGGGTAATTTTTCATTTTAATGATTTGGTTTGGTTTAGTTAGCTTTTTAGGAGTTTAATTACAGTTTTTATGAAGGTTTTTTTTAAGATTTGTTAATCAAACAATATAGGTTTTCGTACACTGCGAAACGTCTGTCTTCAATTTTCTCACCAAAACGACAAGAATCCTGACGGCGCTATAAAAGCATTACTTAACATCAGAAGAAGATCAACACAACTGTAATGAAAAACGTTACTTTAACGGCAATGAGTGGAATCTGACCAGATTTGATAAAATGTCATTAAAGAGTACAAAAATAAACTTTTTACGAATAATATTGTAACAAAGGCAGTAACTACAAGTGAGTTGGTAAAGTCAGTGTCCTCTAAGTTCTCCGTAGGAAGTTAAAGAATAACGCAGTAGGCGCCGCAGCGACGCATTACGATGAAAACTTTTAAAACATTCCCATTGTCAATTGTTTCCCTTCAATTTATTATGTTAAAAAGGCAATATAAACAAAAATAAAAGACAAGTCAAGTGCGTGTTGGTTAAGTGACAGGGTTCTGTTTAAAATGTATATCAAGTTAAATACAAATCCTAAATTGGATATTTTTTAACCGTGTACAGGCTTCGAACCTGCGATTCTAGACTTCGCTTTGCAATTATTATTTGCTGCGCAGTGCTTTGGTTCAAACATCACAGGTAATCTGCGTGGATATCCATGTTCAACTTCAATGTTCTGTTGGTGTCTAATGACAATTTTGAACATTGATCGACACTCGTATGATGTTATCCCACATGTTTTTTTCAGTATCGCATATTAACTATTGCTTAATATAGAAATTTGTTTTTGTAAAATGCACTTAACTAGTATTTAAACAATGATCAAAATCGGTTTAATACCTTAACAGGAGCGAGTTGCTGGTAGGAGCAGTGTATGTCGCTGTTTCGCGAGTTAGGCTAATATAGATGTATCTTTTCATGCATATATGTATTCTTACAAACATTATATAACTAATGGTGTATGGCAAATGGAAGAACGCTGTCTTTTTTAAAGAACTCCAAAATGTAAGAAAATGTAAAAAGACAATAACAAAAGCACGTCTGCGTCCCGTTGTGAGGGCCACCAAAACTTCTCGTCCTAAGTTTTAATTGCGTTTTTAAGTAACTCCCAGCCGATGTAATGCTGTGTAATACGATTCAAACAACTTCTGCGAATGATAATTGTGGAGGATTTTTTGGGGGTTTTTGTGACTTTAGAAGCAAGTATGTCAAATTTTCAACAAATAAATCGAGGGATTAGAGATTTAGGCAGAAATCATCTAAGACTACTTATGGTTACGTTGTGAGTTTCGATCTTAGTCAGTATTTTTTTTCGACATAGTTAAATGTCAACAAGTTGCGCTTACCTATGGGCTATTAAATACGATATAAAATATTTATTATATTAAATAACAGGATGACATTATGAATCTCACGAGAGTTATTATAACAATATTTAAAAAAAAATATTTAATTTTAATATCAACAGTAACAACATTACGAAACCCTGTTAAACACAAACAAAACAACTCTCCATACCTGACCTGATAATAACGCAGTGGAAACAGGAACAAAACACGAATAAAAAGAAAATGGAATAATAAAAGGCGTGGAGATAGCCGGGGGCTCAGTTAGCGTCGCGTGGTAATCATTAACTTGCATACCTTACTCGATCGTACCCTATGCGTACCTTTCCTTGGGAGGAAGGACTATTAACTCGCTCTTTTGAATAGCTAACGTCTTAGGGCTTGGGCAGAGGCGACTTTACACGCGGGAATTTCACAAAAACTTTGATCTTGCTCTTGATGCTTGTCTTAATAGGATTGATGGCAACACTAAGTCGAGGCTGGAGATACCCATCATCATCATCAGCCCATATTCGTCCGCAGCTGGGCAAAATATTGCACGCCATTGAGATCTAACTTCGGCTGCTCGCATTTGGGTCCTACTGGCTATCTTTTGCGTGCCCATATTTGAAGAATTTATATTTGCTACGTATTGCTATGCACCGTCAACAAAATGCGGATGCTGTAGCACGGCGCTTTCGTAAGAGTCTGTCACTACCCGTTATAGTTGTAGTCTTGCTCTTTCATTTCATATTTATAAATAGTGATGAAAGCCGTTAAGATTGTTGAATGTGAACACATCCTTACAAAAAGTTTTGCAAACTTACCTGGACCCTAAACAGTTGTAAGTCACGGACGAAACGCACTAAAGCTGTGTACGGTTCACAAAAAAGTCACCAAACAAGAGAACTACTTTAAGTGAAAAAATATTTACATAATTTTGTTAAAGTAATTTGCTAAATTTGGGGGAGGCCTTTGCCCAGCAGTGGGACACAGTGGGCTAGAGAAAAAAAAATTTGCTAAACGAAAAATCAATAAAAATACATAGCCTCAAGTAGAATTTTTTCCAAGATTTTGGGTCCGATTCACGTCAGAAACAATACTTAGTTTGAGAATAACCATGAAAAATAAGCTTGTCGACTGCAGTCATTACCAAGCTGGTATGTTAAAATAATTTGTCTATTCAATTAATTGTTTGCTGTTTTAAGAGTTCATTTTTTTTTGAGGGGGGTTATTTTTTTTGGCATTATTCTTGTTTCATCAGCCAAAGCCGAAACACAAAAAATAAAAAATAAACTTTTTACATTCTCTCGCAGTTTCTGACCCTACTACACGGGGTAACCATGAAATATAAATCGGAGGGGCATGATTCAACGAGTCCCGCGCAACGGGCTTACCTTATTCAGAAGCCTCTTCCCATACTTTTGATTTTTTGATAGCTTTACCATGTACGCTACTTTTTTTATTTCTTCGCACTTAGTTCCAATGTTTTTGGACAAATCTTTATATTTTCTCTTTGGAGATAATGGTTTCTAAATTGACTCGATAAGGAGTTAGGATAAAACAATTTAGTGTGGTTGTTTTGTTCGTTGCTATGGTGACACAGAAGAGTTTTGTTTTATTATTTCGTTACTTCGTTACGACCTTGGAAATAACAGAAATTGTAAGTTTTAATGAAGCATGTAAAAATATTATGTTGAAAAATGATCCAGAGAGTACAAGAAAATGGTTTTCAAGTTACAACTAATTTTGCTTAATTTACGTAGTTATTTGTTCGTAAAATGTGCTAGACACTTTTACTTTAAATTCAAAAAAGATAAAAGATACGAGTATTATAAGTAAGATCAAAAGCGTGGTTAGGTTGTGTAATTATACAAATTCGGTAATCAATTGATTTGAGCTTTGAACTGTGGAGCGTGTGAGCTCAAGCTTGTTTGGATACGTTGCTATGAACAACGTTTAAAACGCCATAGTAGGCAAGGTAATAAGTATCTATATACATAGATTTGAATGTTATTAAGAAAAATGAACTCCTTCTTGAAAATTCGAATAGATGGAAATGTTATAACTTAAATTTTATATGACACTGATAGAAAAAATATGCAAGAACATTTATAAGTTTGTATACTGGTAAGTAGCATTAAAATTGTCCAAGGGACCTACCGCCTTGTCTTTAAGTAATATTATAGCGGGTGTAAAACAGAGGTGTTGTATTGCGTTGTCACACTTTCACGTTAAAACGTGGTGGAAGACACTCCACGGCCTCGCGTACGAAAGGCCTTAAGTGTAGTTCTCTACATTTTAGTTTTTATTGGTGTTAAATCAAAGGATAACGATAGCTAATATTGTTTTTTAGGTTGGACAATTGAATCGTGACTTTCAATCATAAAATATTATTGTCGTTTTCGTTTCAGCAGTTAAAATAAACGATGAGATATACAATGCAAATATTGCAAGAGGGGACACTAAAAGATTCATAGCCTTGCTTGGGACCGGCAATCAATTTTCTATTGCGAACTTAAAAATCATATTTTAAAAGAATTATGTTTATTATCACAGGAAAGTACCATTTATCAAATCAAAGTATCGACAGTAAAAAATCTTTTATTGTCCTGAATAATGGTTGCGACTGTGATACAATAAGGCACTGTTGAATTCATAAAGTTACTAGAATCAAACTTCATGTGTTGTCAAACAGTCAATGTAAACAAAATTCTAATATTTGTGCTTACTTATTGATTTTATTAATGATTCATGCACTAGACTAATGAGTTTGTAAAACCCATCGATGAGAGTTTCGCAAATATTCCATTCCCAAATCTACCTAAGGAACATTTTGATTTTCAACAAACATGACTAAGTTGTTATAATAATAATTTAATTTTATAATGTGACGAAAATTATAACTCCGATATTATTATTTTTTGAAAGCGACACCCGCATATTGGAATTTAATCCTTGTGTTGCGGGAGTTTCATAAACAAACAAATCACATGCCCAAAGTTACCCAGGCACAGAACAAACATTCATGGACAAACGCTTGTCCTAAGCGGGGATCGAATCCGCGACAGGTCGTGAACGGTAAGTTTGGCGTGTTGACCTCAATCACTCGGCTATCCGTAAAGTCTACAATATAGGAAAATCAAAAACAATATTAACACGGCGTCTAAATATAGAATCTGAACATTGTAATTGAATATTATTCTTTTTTCATTTTTCTGGGTAACAACGAGTATTATATTCAGCCAGCAACAACACGAGAAACTCCATGACTCCCCAACTTGCACTATAAACAAGCGAACTATTTTCACTTGTACAAGCAGAGATGACACGATTTGTGTTGTAATGTGTTGATGTAACTTTAAACGGTTCAAGGAAACAAAAGAACAAAGTTCGAGAAAGGTCGAACAGTATAAGAAGTGAAACTTGTGATAAATGATAAATAGATTAGGTATAACACACTGTATTTGTCACGTATTTTTATAAACAAAAAGTTCTTTGCTTTCGCTAAACTCTCGATTGTTTTTAGTTAAGTTTGAATTATGGTATTTTTTGTTAAGATGATTTTAGACCGTATTTGAAGCAATGAGTTTGCATGCCTGCAGTTGCTTAGAGAGAGTTGTAGAAGACTTGCATTGCTTTCGTGTTTCATTGCTTCGTGTCGTGTCGCAGGACAAGTATTTGTGTGATCCACAACTGCTCGTTTTGAGTCTGGGTGTCATTGTGCATGTGATTTGTATGTTTGTAAAACCCCCCACGATACAAGAATTAAATTCCTTAGTGCAGGAGTCGTTTATAAAAAAAGGAAAAAAAATGAGGCATGGGTATAGGTGGCTTTTTGATAAAAGGCAATGATTAAATGACTCATGAAATATTATATTTCTGTTTTCATAAACGAATTTTCAAGTCCTTTGTGTTACAAAACGTAACGTAATTCGGACAACAAATGTTACGAGATATTACATGCACGTTACATACAGCACGTCGTGAATAAATACCTTGTTTCCGTGGCTTTGAAATGCATACAGCTTCGCTAACCACGCGGCGAGAACACGCCATTTCCGAACATTCCTGTCCATTCGAATAAATTCCATTTTCGGAAAAGAACCTCTTCTCGTTCTGTGCCTTCCCTTTTTCGAAATATAGAAAAGAAAATCGTATCGTACGATTGTTTTGTGTTCTTTAACTTGGCTTTTTTCTTTTTATTTCTTTTTACTTGCGCAGAATATCGGTTGTGTGCCCCTTTGAATATGATTTTCTATACTTTGCGTCTTTGTGAGTTATATCTTTGTATTGTCGGAGGTCGGAACATTTTTGCATGGCAAGATACTTTTATTGTTCGCTTTTGAACGTTGGATTGCTATCAGCACATAATGCACAGTCTTAGGTCGTTTTCGAGAGTTATTGCGGTCCTTCTAGTCTTTTAGTTTGGTTGATAATGTTTTTTTGATATCGCCGACGTTATTTGTGGCTTTTATTGTGTTGCTATTTATTTTTATGCTTATTTATGAATGGTTTAGATAAGGGTGGAATTGTCTGTTGTTGCGGTTATAAATACGGTGACGTTAGAGGAAAAATACAATGCCTGTGTTGGCTTATCGTTATGAGCTATGTTTTTTTCAATTATAGCTCCATTTACGATCCCTTTTTTGCAATAATTATGTTTAAAGTGGTTTCTACTTATCCTTTTATTTGTTGTTATACTAACTTAGCCAATTTTAAAACTTGTAAGCAATTATAATCCGTCATCTACACAAAAACTGTTGCATAAACAATGCTACTTCATCACACGTGCATACCCAGAGCACAGGCGCGGCCGCAGGGCCCGCCTAGTCCGCCCGAGTATCTATCGCTCTCTATTCACAAAGGCGATTGTTGACATTCGATTACGTCAGGCCTCTAGGCGAGACGCCGTGCATAATTCAAGCCACAATTGTCCCCTCTCTGTTTTATTCAAAAACTCGTTTTGTGCCTCTAAGCGCATGTTTACGGCTGAATTTTGAATAGGATGGACGATTTGTTTGTGTTTATAGCTCTTTTAAAGTGTGAAATAGGTTTTGTTATGGTTGTAATAAGTTTACAAGTCTTTTGGTTATTTCACAGTAATACTAATTAAAGAAATTGTGGCTTTGTAAAGATAAGGTCTCAAGGTATTTGAAAAATAATAATAAATAATGATAAAGACGTAGATCATAGATAAAAGTATACGCACATAGATAACAGTCGCTAAAATCAAAATTTAATCGGGTGAAGCCTAGGAATATGTTTGAAATAAAGTTAATAAAAAGGGTTTGAAAAATAAAGTTTTTTACATGGGTTTTGTACAATGATATAACGCTTTTAAAACGCCTTTTAATCGTTTTGTATTAAGAAATTAGTAAAGCTTGAGTCGGGTAAATAATACAGTTCCGTATATGCCATAGGTACAGCTTACAAGCGTAGCAAAAATTAAAATACAAAACCTAATATTCTGTTTCTTCATTGGAATACATTCACAAAAATAAGGCATTCATTGTCTCACTGATAACAGTAAATACATGTTACATTTGTTGATGTAACGGTTTACTCACGCGTATATATCGAGGTAGCCCGACTAGTTTCGGACGCAACCGGAGTTCTTTATCATGAGCAGACGCGGCGCTTTATTTTTTTACTATTAATATAAAGCGTGGTAAGTTCGAGTGGTTTGTTCTACATTTAAAGAGAATATTCATATGGTCGTTGTTGAGAATTACTATAGTATTCAAACAATTCTAACTCAATATCATCCTTACCGACCAATCATGAACGGATCCCTAAAAAGGCACAGTAAGAACAGTGGAATGGCTTGCAGCCAAGCCAGTGTCGTGGTTACGTACGTACCAAACGGAATCCTACTCCATACATTATTACCATGTATCATGTCTTGGCGAATTTATGGCCGCAGCCGATACCATTGGCGTCTCAAGTCTAAGAATTAGAGTTATTGCCGGCAATGAGATCTGCTCCTAGAATTTGTTTTGTGGACGGTACTTGCCAAGGGTTTTGAACTGTTGATTTTGTTTTAATGGGTGTTGTTTAAAATCTATGTGTATCGTACACTTTATTGAAAATGAGGTAGAATTCTATATTAATGTATTTTTTGTAACTGCACGGATAGTAGAGTGGTTAAGGTCACTTCGAATCCCACGTTGGACAAACGTTTGTATGATTCACGAATGCTGAGTCTAGCTGTAGTTTTGCATGTGACTAGAATGTTTGTAGACACAAGGATTAAGTTTTTTAGGTTGAAAAAAAATGAGAACCTGTGGACTAAAATCCTTTCTCACCTTATCTTACGAGGAAACTGAGAGTTTTTTTTTTAATTTATAAAACATATATTATTCCTATAAAACCTGCATAATTGTAGCTACAAATCAGTATATGTATATCTTTTCACAGATTTGTTCTTAAAACTGCGACTTTGTATGCACACATGTTGTATCTTCACTTCAATTAATCAACTTAGCCCACGCTCCAGACCACTCGCACTGATCAACATCGAGTGATTACATAAATGGACGATTACTTAAGTTTAATGAAGTAACTTAGTTTTATTGTTTTCCGTCCATCGTGGAGGAGCGATCGTGAAGCGCCAAAATCATCAATATTCATAGTAATGGGAGACGATTAATTTATTTTAGGCTGTTACTACACGACAGATAGTACCGAAATACGTGCTCCTTACATATTAAATAGTATTGTTTTCAGGTACTTACTTGATAAGGTCCAAGTTTATTATTGAGTTTCGATGCTTTAATACCAAAAAAAAAGAAAACAATTTGGCTGACAAGGCAATGTATTTTGGTATAATATTACCTTTATGAGACAATTATGGAAGGATGACAGTTGCATTGTTTTGGTTTGTTGTTTATTTTACCTTCTTCTTCCAAAATCTACCATTTTACATCAAGAAAATCTTTCTTCCTATGTAAAATTTCAGATAAATTTTAAATTATAGAATGGTCCATCAAATCGAACCTTGATACTAGAAATTGATACTCCAAATTTGATAAGTGCGTGATGAGGCATCAATCTCTATATCGGTGATAGTACAAACAGAAGTATACACAACTAAACATTGAGGCTTACGGCTCCAGTGTATCCCAGCGTTTGCATAAACCATTTGTAGCGCGCACCTATTCTGATCAACTATTGTTTAATGTATCTCGTGTAGTTATGTGAAGCGAGATATCCTTCAAAGGTATATTCCGTTGTGTTTTGCAAGGAATATAGAAAGTATGTTTGTAAATATAACGCAAACTTGGGACAGATATTTTGTCTAACGATCTACTTTTCATAAACCTTTTCTACACTTTAAAACCCAATAAAAGTGGCTTTTTCTGATGATAACCTTCTAAAAAAAGATAAATCTATTTTCATCTGGCTTAGAAGATAAAATCGTAATTGATCTGGCAGATTAATTCTGATTAGTAAACGAGACATGAAACTCAATTTATTAAATAAAATTGAGTCTTTAAATAAAGAAAGAAATAATTTATCAATAAATATTCAATAGCTACAAGTAAACAGCTAGAATAGGTCACCGTATCGCGCAGAGTGCAATACGTCAGCGCTATGCATTTAATAAATCATGAAAATCGTCTGTCCGTCTGTCAACGCGCACGGATGACAAATTGCGAAACTACCCGATACCGCCCGACACCACCCGACGCCGCCCGAAGTTACACGATGTCACCCGATGTCAGCCGAACCCCCGAACCAAACTCCCTGGGTAGTTTGGATTGATGACTACATAATTGCATAGTTTGAATTTTTCATTGCGCTATAAATAAATACTGAAATTTTATGTTCGGTAATAAAATGTTCGCTTTTTGATATTGCTGAACACTGTTTGGACAACAGTGTTCAGCCGCGTTCTTTTACAGAAAATAAAAATATATTGTCACCACGTTTGTCCTATCTCTAATCCATAATCTATGCGCCATTAAACGTCTTTGGATTAATGGAACGGAATTGTTCGTTACCTTTACTTAACTTAAGAATTTGTTCCGAAGGAAATTCCGATTTAAAAAAAATATTTATGACTGACTAGCCATAAAACCAATACACATACGTTGCATATGAATACGTTTTTAAATTCGTGTTACTTTACATGACCAATATTTATTTATTGAATAAAATCTTCCCCACAAACGTTGGGCCCAACCCAAACAATACTATGTAATCGTTTAAATATCAGACATAGATCTAGATATCTGTTACCGCAGGTACTAGATGGTACCAATTACAGTAATGTGTCACATATCGAGTGAATCGGAGAGCGATGTATCACCGCGGCTGAGTTACTAAATCAGTCTACAATATCGGCGGCGGTAATACGTTGCCAAGTCTAATGTTAGTCGCGACTGCGTTGTGTCGAGTTCTTAGTATCGAGTCCTGATTGCCTTATATTACTGGAAATGTTTATAAACGGGGTAATTGACAGGATGTATGAACGGACTTAAAGGAAGAACTTAATGAGTCTCGTTGTGTAGTTCGGTGAAACAGGCAAAGCCTTGCCTTGTGACTTCATATTATTGAATATTGCTGAAAGGGAAAGGGAACCTGTTTTTATGATCGTATGGTATAATGTAAGGGTAACAAGAACAGATCACTAACTAGTTTATATATGCTGCCAATTGGCGCTTAAAAAAACAAAATAAGTTGTCAGAAGGCACTTATAGGTAAATGAATAATGAGATTTCCTAAAATAGATAAACTTTGTAGCTCAACTTGGTTAAAAAAATTCGATTTGATCTGATTGCAGAATATTATTTTCCTAAAAGACCCTGAAATTATAATAAAGGACAATAAAGTTGTTGAAACCTCCGACGCAGTAATCAGCTTGCTTATTGGAGTATTGACAACACACTCTAATTATCTTGAAAATATGAAATATAATTTTCGTGATACACAGTGTTCAAGAGCAAAATGTATTATAATAGTAATTTGTTAAACCATAGCGCGATAGATGGCATTGACGTCGAATTAGATCGCGCTATGGTTTCGTTACATGAGTTGACATATATATTTTGAAGTATTTTCAATATATGACTCTCTCGCAGACCAAACAGTGTTGTTTTATTTTATATCAGTGCAGTTCTTCAGCTCGGTGCTTAACACACAGACTATTTTAAAAACTCTTAAAACAAACGCATACTAACGGAAAACTATACTGTCATATAAATAAATTCACTTATGCAACATAGCACACGCTCACAGCCAAAAGAGCCCTTGTACAAAAAGAGCAAAACGTGACAATGCATTCATTCACATATAAAAATATTCTCAATTTAAATTGCATTTGTTTCGTTTTATTTTATTGGCAAGTTTATGCTATTTTCACACCAGCCTGTTATAATAAATGGCCGGAGTAATTGTGGAGGCTTGAGACAACTGTAAAATGTCACCATAATTTTCTGTGTACTGTTATGGTTTTAATGGCACAAGAATGGCTGTGAGAATAAGGTCAGGTCGTCGTCACAGGGGCGGGGGGGGGATTGTTAGACTATGAGTTCAATTTGTGAGTTAAATGTGACTGAAAATGTTGTCTTGTGTGATAATTTAGTTTTTGAATAACCAGTCTTGTTGTGAAACTAGTCAACATAAAATCACGTTTAAAACTAGTCAACGAAACTTATGAAATATATTTAATTTAGTTGGGGTGATCTCCTTCTGCCGCAATAAGTATTGTACTGCATGACGTTAAGAAACTCATCTGAATTTTCTCAGACCCATTATTTTACATTTCAAAACCAACAACATTAGGCACTATTTTATATATGTAAAGTATTCAATGGAATCAAAAATCTCTCTTACCGTGACTCACCCCTAACCCGTCACCTTGTTCTACTCTATATTGCACAATTCCAGCAGTTATAATTCTTCAGAGCGTTTTCTTCAAATGGCAGCAATATGTTTGTTTGCTCGGCGTCGCTGCTGCGGTGACGGTTATCAAACGCTAGACGTCGCTCCGTCTCCATCACCTGCAAGTGTTGCTGCTCCATCCATTACTGGTAAACTACTGCTGCAGGATACACACAGGTAATGCTGGAAAAATGGGAATACTTATGAATATCATATACTTATTATAAAGGCAGAAGTAACTTTATCTGTCTGTAACGCTTTCTAAACAGATTAACCCCTCAACTTATCTATATCTATACTAATATATAAAGCTGAAGAATTTGTTTGTTTGTTTGTTTGTTTGTTTGAACGCGCTAATCTCGGGAACCACTGGTTCGATTTGAAAAATTCTTTTTGTGTTGAATAGACCATTTATCGAGGAAGGCTATAGGCTATATAACATCACGCTGCGACTAATAGGAGCGAAGATACAATGGAAAATGGGGAAAATTCTAACCACGTGGACGAAGTCGCGGGCAACAGCTAGTTTGTTATAAGTTTAATAAGCGGATAGTTTCGATGCTAGAAAGCACCGAGTTTTACTACTTAAGTTAATAGTTGATGCTGTCAGTCAGTGTTTAGTGGTCGTTGTTATTTTTATCATTCATTTTTGGTACGCTTGCCTGTTTGCCTAATAACAATAATCATAACCAATGTTGTTTACAAGGGTTGTCCGATTAAAAAAATACGAAAGAAATAGTTTTATACCAATACTAAATAGTTAAAAGAAAAAAGAACTTATTAGAATCGGCTTGAAAATCCGGCCCTACATAAAACAGCGGACAAAGAATCAAGTCAAGGAGGTCAAAACAAAACTTCTTTAAAACCTTTAACCTAAGAAACAGAAACAGCTCACATTTCTCCACCATGAGAGATAGGAACACGTTAAACGAATGAGTTTCACTAATTTCTCAACAACAAACCTCGTGTGTATTCCTTGCTGATCTCGGCGTAATATTTCAGCGCTCGCTAACATTTGTTAGTGTGGCCGCCGCCTGACGCGTTCCAACACCTCCGTCCTTTATGCTTACCTGGTATTTTGAATCAACATTTGTGTGAAATTTGCTAGTTTTGATCGATGTTTTCTCTATTGTGAAATTTGAACTTGTTTTTACTGATTTTGAACAAATCTAGTTCGTAGTAATGTCATAACTGGCTGTTTGGATAGCCCAAGGGTTGCTAGAAGAGGCAATTTGATCTCCACGTAGGACAAACATTCACGAGATCCACAAACAATCGTTCTGAGTCTTAGAGTCTGTGATATGAATATTAGCAAATTCCCTGCGACACGAGAAATTAATTCCCATTGGGGACCTTACAAATCTATACTAATATATAAAGCTGAAGAGTTTGTTTTGTTTGTTTGTTTGAACGCGCTAATCTCAAGAACTACTGATCCAAATTGAAAAATTATTTTTGTGTTGAATAGACCATTAATCGAGGAAGACTTTAGGCTATAAACCATCACGCTGCGACTAATAGGAGCGAAGGTACAAAGGAAAATGTGAAAAAAAAATGCAGGTATAAATCATAAATCATAACTTATATCTTCTACCCACGGGGACGAAGTCGCGGGCAACAGCTAGTAGAAAATATTTGGTAATTGAATTAGTTGATGCAATTGAATCGTCTTAGGTCAAATAGAAACCAGGTATCTACTCGTATTCAGAGATTGACAAGGAGATAGTCTAGAGCAGGTTTTACTACTTTGTCGGCTACTTTTTTTTATTTTGTAGTTCGAAAGGTCATATTTTTTTTGGTGGTTTCTACATATTTTTTCTAGCTTCGCAGACACACTTAAAGTCTACTTATATAAAGTTGAATTATGATTTATGAAATGTTTTTTATCGACGTTAAGAAACCACTAATGTGTCTCTAAGCATACATTATGTAAAGGAGTGCTTCTTTCGGTCCATTACATGCAGGTGACAGGCTGTCAGATTATGTTAGAAAGTTTATTGAGAAGTCACATTGGCAAGACATAAGGCTTTCAAAAGTCAAAGTTTAAAGATTTATAGGAATAATTTTGACACTTTGAAAACATCTCTTAAAAGGTGAATTAATGGAGATTCTCATATGGGATTGTATAATTTATAAGCAAAATTATTTGTTTAAAAACAATGCTAGCCTGATAGTGGCATGACCATTCTACTGGTTAGACTGCTTGCATAATTAATACGAAAAGAAAAAAACTATTGGAAGTTTAGATTTGGTGAATTTTTGCTGTTTATCAGAACTTGTAAATAATCTTACTCTTTTTTCTCTAAGACTGTTTCTATTGCATTTTCGCATAAGGTCACTCATACTTAGGCTTGGCAGGCATTATAAAAAGGTAGGAGGAAGTAGAACATGCTGGTTAAAATAAACGGCACCCCATAACTGCTTTCCACGTCTAAAAATGAACCAGTGTCATTTTTTCTTTATATCTTTTACTATGACGCAGTGTATGATAACTAAACATATATTTATACGCATGCTATATATATATTAGGTAACAATAAACAGTATATCCAGGGCCTCGACGTGATCCGCGGAGTCCTACAAGCCCAAGGGATCGCGCACGTACTGACTAGACGGAGCGCTAAAATGACGCTTTTTGCTGCGTGGATAACTAGAAAACTATGAAACGCATTTTAAGAGAACATCAATCGGTACGTATGAAGCCTTATATTTGAACATATTTAAAAATAATATTCCTTTGATCAGATAAGTCATTCATAAAGGTACGTATATTTTTCAACTCGTATTATCCTTATACTCTCGCAGTGACGACATGTAATTGTTAGGCTTTTAATATTGAGCTACTTATTCCATTTATTGGAATGGTAGAATAATGAAACAAACAATCAATTTGTACTGGCCCCCGCCTGTCATACAAATCAATCATCTTCGAGCAGCATTTTAGTCAAAGCAAAACTCCAGTAAATTCGCTTATAGCGTCACTAACAGCAAAACAACTCGAGGGACCTACGTGACGTGAACAAATAAAAACTACTTGTTCAACTTTGATAGCAGGAAATTGTTTTAAGCTACGTTCATGTGAAGATTTCGTAGGTGGACTGTCCCAGATGTAGGTAACTTTCAACCCCCTGTTTTCTTGAACGGAAAATAAAATAAAGAGTTTGCTGTTGACTCTCTGTTTGTTGTTTGTTTTAGTTAGTCTTTGGCAGGTTCGTTAAGCTGCTCTTTAGGTATGGTTAGTTTGTGACAGTTCTGTGCTGAATGTTGCGTACTCGATCATGTGGGTGGAGTTTGGTTCGAATCAATCTTATACAGGTGTCAAACAAAATTTGTAAAATATAAAAATACTAGCCTAGAAATAGCTCGTAAGTAAAGTAAATATTTTAGCGTGTTTTTGACTGCAATTATAGCAAGAAAGTGCTCATAATTAGCAAGTTGGACAGCCCCAATGGCCTATAAGGCGCTAAGGATGTCGTCCCTAACAAAGCTACGCCCACGCTTCAAAAGTAAATAAGTACTAATTCTTTGGACAGAGCTATTAAATTCCATCTCCAAAAGCTGTAGATACCTAAAATAACCCTCTTTTTCCGAAACACGTCGTATATTTATAAACATACTACACACGTTCACATAGAATACAGTACATACAATATTATGTAGTTTTTCATCTACTCGGTATTTTGAACGAGAGATGTTTACAAACACAATTCCAGCGCCATGCATGCATATGTACGTCATTGGAGAATCCAATTTCCTCAGTACGTGAACATTTTCCGTTAGACTGAGGCATCGATAGCATGAAGACGTGTCAGCTATCATATCACATGTATCTACCTCATCAAGTTCAATCATGATCTAAAGACTCAGGTAAGCTAGTTCAAGTGTGGCATCATACATGTCATGTGAAATAAATGAAAATGGATTCTATTGTAATTAAAATAAATTTTAGTTTTGAAAAATGTAATAGCGAGGTTTTTTGTTAATAAGTGATAAAAAGTCAAAAGCGAAAATGAAATTTCTAGAAAAAGTATCTTGTAATTTTTCTATGATTGATAACAGATCTTTTTTATAAAACTAGGTATGCAAAAATATTTAGGTTCATGCAAGTAGAAGAAAGAGGAGAGAAGTGAATAAAACAGTCTCTCTTTTTTTATTCCGATATCTGTTAATGAACTATATTGCCTCTCTCTAAGAACATGGGAGATTATAATCGTAAAGTATTTCGTTCAATTATAATTTTGAACAGCGATAGGGTAGTATCAGCGTAAACTCCTCATAATTTAATTACAAAACATAAATACGTTGACCCAAGCGAAGTATAATGCGGATAAAAGGACCAACTTCATTATACGCTAATTAATTTGATTTTATTATCAAAGAGTTATGTTGTTCCGCTTTGTAATGAGATGAACCTTCAAGGGTAATCAAATTTCTCTGCCGGGTCACTTAACAGACATTTATATTGTCGTAGTTAAAATTTAATGTTATTGTTTGTGTTTTAAGGGGTTTCATTTCATAAGCTTCATGACAGAATTTTCGACAACTTTTTCCAAGAAAGTAACAAACATTTTCGAAATTAATAGTGATTTACCTACTATTTTCTGTCATCTGATCACTATTTTATGTTTGAACTAGCTATTGCCCGCGACTTCGTCCCCGTGGGTAGAAGATATAAGTTATGATTTATACCTGCCCTGTTTTTTTCACATTTTCCATTGTATCTTCACTCCTATTAGTCGCAGCGTGATGGTTTATAGCCTAAAGCCTTCCTCGGTGAATGGTCTATTCAACACAAAAAGAATTTTTCAATTTGGACCAGTAGTTCCTGAGATTAGCGCGTTCAAACAAATAAACTCTTCAGCTTTATGTATTAAAAGTATAGATAAACTTTACCAAAAATGTCTGGAATCGCCATGATATCTGAACTAGTTAAGTGCTTTCATATACTACTTGAAACTAAAGTGTGAATAAAAAGGGAATAGCCACAGAGCATAATTATTTAAAGGCTGCCAATCTTATCAGTGTGATTTCACCCTCTCGACTCGTCGCCATTGCATACGCCACTGTACTGTATTCGGACAGTAGGACAACGTTACAACGTACTGAGGTTTCACATTCGGAGAGAACGGTAAGCTAGTATTTTGATTTTATAAAATACTGAGGAGGTGTTATGCCTTAAAAAATGTCGCAATAAATAGAAAATTCGTAGCAAATTAGTGTAGTATATGGTATGGATATAATATACATTATAGAAAAACTTGGTAGACAAAGGAACATCGACCATGTTGTTCCAATGATGCTGCTGACAACCTTAAATGGACCAGAAATAAATGTACTTTAATACAAGAACCTATTATGCCAAAACAAACAATTTTTTTGCGATACAATTTTGGTAGCACTTGTATCCTTTAAAATGGGCTAAAGAGATTGATTTACAGGTATATAACCACAATTTCACACAAATATAAATCAAAATTCACCTACTATATTGGCTGTACTTGGTTTACCGTCTAGCACAGTAAGCGTAGATAAGTTAAATTGGAAAAGCGATCATCTTCGCTCCACTGTCTCCCTGGTACTCAGCCAGGAATATTATAAATTGTAAAGTGAAAATATAAAGAGACAATGGGTAAAAGGTGCATTTTTATTTGGATTTGTGATAGTGAACCGAGGTAGCTAGAATATATTTATATTGCTCTTTTAAGTCGTAGCTTGAAATGAAATGAAATACTAGAATCAAGTGGAAAAACTTTGGTTGGTTGTCGATAACTTTAGCGTAGCGAATAAATCTAGTGGTAGGGACACCCGACCATCATTGTAATTTGGGACTAAATGACAGCTTTAATGTTAAATGAAAAGGGTTAACAAAAATGTTTATCCAGTCCAAGGCGAAGAGGTAAAAAACATAAATAAAACCTCCTTTTGAAGTTGGTTAAAAGAGTCCCTGTTATATTGTTTTCTTTCCTGTCATCGTCATCATCAGCCTAGCCATTTCCTTACTATGGTGTCAGCTTCGTATCTAACTGGATTCTGTTGAGGATCAGTATTTGACTACCTCAACCCAGGTACCTGAGCAACACGTTACTGCTAAGTGGGACTGGTCGCCAGGCTTTCAATCTTCTTCTAACGACGATGATGAACGTGCTTTCCGAAACACAGATGATCTCGTAATGACAGATGGTCACCCATCCACGGTCCGATGGTATTAAGTATAGCAAGGTATAGCATAAGCTATAGTATAGTATAAGGTGTTCTTATCAAATTTGGTTTTTGGTTTTGTCAATAAAAAATCTTAATGAATGAGATCCATTATTTAAATATTAAAAGTAGTAACCTTAAAAGAGACAGGACAAAAAAAAAACATTGTAATCTTTTTGTAGCGGAAGAATCCAGGTAATCTGTATAAATATTTGTGCATTTCCTGATTATCCCAAATTCATGTTATATCTAAGATAGCAACATAAAATATTTCGTCACACATTCCATCTCATAAACCAACACTTCATTAAACTTCCCTCATAGATACATGAGATATACAAAACAAAAATACACGAACTAACGAACATTAATCTTCTACGTGCTAAATAGTCATTCATAAAGGCGTTACGTCATCGTAAGGGCAAGTTCACACCTAGTCGGGTCACGTCGCGTTATCAAAGTAATTTACACGGCGCGCGGCAACTCCATCTAAGTTGAGCGAAGTTGGTTGATTAGGCGCGTGAGGCGACCCGCCCGCGGTAATTATTTCCTTAGTCGTGCCGATAGATCGCGACTGTGGCGCGTTTTATTTGCAGGTGGGTTGGGGGCTTTATGATAGCTTGTACTCCTTTTTAATTGTTAATTAAAAACATTTTTTTTAGTTTATTTTTTCGAATGTGGTATATACACCGAATGCCTACCTAATGGCAATGACTATCGTAACCTCCAGTCGACATTTCATGATTACGAATATAAAAAAAAAACATGAAATGACGTCACTTTAAATTTAAATAATACTCCTTGTTAATATTTATTGCTTGTCGACATAATTTATGTTGTGGAATATTGGAGTTTCGTCATCATGAAATTTCTTAAAATTACACTGTAATAATTTAAACCACAATATTAAATGCGAACAGAAATTATTAAATAAATAATTTGTGTACAGTAATGTATCTCCTGTAACATATTAACATTTGAAAGAAATAATATTAAAAGAATAAAAATTGTCTTTGGCTAGTAATTAAAAAGTTTAAGCTGGTAGCATAAGTATAAAACATGAAAGGCCTCTACAAGACAATTAATTAGGTTTTGTTTTCATTTTCTTGATCCAGTTGAAAATATTTATGACTCAAAATCGAAATCACGCTTGGTATAAGAACACCCACATTGGCGCTTTATACCAATACACTTTGTGAGGAATAGCTCTCATTTCGTCAGAGTAGTCAGTACAGCGTATTACAACAGAAACTACTGGCTTTAAACTTACATATATTGCAATGTAGATTTTGTTTATTTATTGGTTTCTTTTCATTTTTTTCTTTGCTACATGTATTTGTGCTCTTTTTATTTGTAAGTTGCGTCGACTTACACCCAAAGAAATGTATTGCGTACACTGCACTGTTTGGTTAAAGCTTGAAACAAAAGATGCTTCATGGTGAGTGAGCAATAAATTGGAATGATTTTTTTGTTAATTTGGCTATTGCACCAAAAACGACTTTTGTTTCATAGAATCTCCTCGAATAAATATTGAGATAGGTCCAAAATAAAATACAAACGATCGCACTAAAATAAACGTAGATAGTAAAATATAAACCTGAAGGTAAACAAACTGTATTATTAATCTAAATAGACTGTACTCAAGAAACTAATTTAAAAATAATAAACAAGCCTTGTCTTTCATAAGCACTAAACAGCTCCGAACAAAATAATTTCTTTCATCAAACTTAAACAACAAGCAAAGATGCATTATATTCTCATTCTTGGAAGTTCAAGATAATTATTCCGTTATTAAAACTATAAGCCAGTTGAAGGAAAATGATTCGAAACTTCCCAACAGGTATCAAGTTCTAGAGAATAATTTTTAAAATTAAACTTGTTCAAAAAGTAAGAAATGTAAATTAAAGTAGGTTCAGTTGAAAAACAACATCGTTCTGCATTAATAGCAATGTTCTCGGGCTAAGATCAGGCTGCACCAAAAGGTAGCGCTATAGATTTTTATGGTATGCTAAAAACGAATGTTGGTATTATAGTAAATATTCAATGTGGGCAAATTCGCTCTTTGTGAAAGAGAGGAGATTATATGGGGGAAAAGGAGGGGAAAGCTAGACGTAAGCGCAGGTACGGAAGTATTGCATAAAATATTTGTACAAGTTATCAGATTAGGGGACGAAAATTGAATCGTTCTTGTAATACGGGCTTCAGAAATAAGTACCTACCTTGTAAGTCGCCAATACCAATAGACTATGCTGCTCGTACCGATAAGGAAAAAGTTACAGTTTTAGAATAGACGGAATACATACATATATATTTGTAAAAACATTCTCATTAACCGTCACAGATTTTGTATCATTATTTTGGGATTTCAATTCATTGATATCTGCAATAAAATAAACTTTGTTGACAACTGTATTTGTTGACAACTTGACACATGGCATCGGTAAACTGACAGAATAAAGCAGTTATTTTGGGTTTAATATCAAATGTCGGTTACAAAGAATGAATGAAATAACAATATTTAATCAATGGATATCAAAATATTCTTTACAAGGTATGGATATTTAATGAGTTTTTTTTGTAATTTTAATGATCAGAGATAATTTTTAATTAAGTGGAATCCCTTGTTAATCGTAGTTTCGTTTGCCCGAACACGGCTCTCCGAAATTAATTATTATAATTGTACCATTACTGTCGGTATGTCGGCAATGTATGGCGCTTTAATGTATCGCTGTATCATTGTTTTAAAATAAGTTATTTTTACTGTGTACCTACATACTTTTATGACTTTACAGCATGATGAAGTAAAAGGAACTCTAAAAACTAGAAAAACTCTACGACTCTACAAAATATTGGTGTGACTTGTGGCATTAATAAACCGAGATAGGCTGAGTGCAGTGGTAAACGTCACTATGAGCAACACCTTGCTTGAAATACTAAATGACAAAAATATCATTTTAACGTGTTCTAATAGTATATAGTAGTAGTTATATGCATTCACAAGAGAGCCTATCACATATCATATCGAGATATCCTGATATCACATTTTTTTTTATAATTTACTCTGTAATGATTTTTTTTCACTTCATACAGTATAGCTTCCAGTACCTCACATACTTAAGACCTAGCCCACATAAGGAACGTTGCAAGTTTAGACATTAAGATAAGACAAATTGTTCGCCTGTTATTACAAATGGTTTCTTAATGCGCACAGATACGTTTGCAATCACTTAATTATATAGAGTTCGTATATTCTCATTAATAATTTGATGAAGCATTTTGTTTGTGCGTTTGCTTTCTAATTTATTTTATTGACGTAACTTACCGCCAATTTCAAGGGAGTTGACTTTCTTTGTTTCTATACCTATAGATGAAATTTAGACGTTCTATTCATTGTATGTATTAACAATCACTGCTGTAATTCCATGGTGTACAATAAAAAATATTCTAATCTAATCTAATCTAATCTATTCGTAAATTACAGTAATATGTGATTGCAACTGCTACACGATTTCGTAGACTGCCTACGTAATCCACGTAGCTCTTTTGTCTACTACGTCGTAGTGGTTATTAATGATAGGTAAAATTAAAAGAGGTATGTTCAGTTCATAATCAATTCGCTTTTTACCTGTTAATACTCTTTACCTTTTTACTTTTTATTTTAACATAAATCACGTGTGATTAGAATGAAATGAACAATGATCACATGTGACTCACATGTCACATGTGATCATTTTTATTGCGTCTATTGGCGGGACATCGAACCGGTTGGTACTGTTTACTCAAAAAACACAAGACACAACAACACAGCTTATCATTCACAAGAACAAACAGAGCCGAATTAAACAGCTATATAAATAAATCATGAACGCTACATACAATAACATTAAAGGTAGAACTAAAGTATGAGTTATATGTAACGGAAGCAGTGGGCAAGGTTCCAAGCTGAGTTTACTCGCACTGGCGAGACGCGGGTATCTCCGCTGAGTGCTTACGCCTGATACAAATTAACTGTTCCTAGATATACTGACTACTGCCTCCTAAAGTCACATGTATTTAATAGGCAGATTTTTTTTTCTTTTTGCTGCATTTCAAAATTTTGTTTAACAACATTTAAGAAGATAAATTTGTTTTGTTATGTTTCCGTAATCTGAATTCATTGTGAGTTCTCTTAAAAACACAGGTATTAGTAAACTTATACTTGTTTATCGCACATCGTAAAGAGATAACATAAACACTACTTCTAGTGTTTTATTCAATAAAATTGATTTACAAGTATGACCACGTAAACTAAACAGAAATATTTCTTCAAGAGAATCATAACTTACTGGCGACGCACTCACTGCACCCACAATCAACTCGCTCATCGAATAATAATCCATTAAAGTATCCTTTTATTACAGGAGAATAGGAAGATAATTACCAATTTGTATCGTCGATAACTCGCGGTTCCGCTTATAAGTACAGACACGTTCAGTAGGCGCTGCAACGTAGAGTCGGCGGAGTCACTGATTTTTGATTGCCGACGCCGTGATCTGACGTGGTTTATTTTGGTTGTGTTTGATAAGACTTTTTGTATTGAATGTGTTTTATATTTTGACCTTAATTGTTGACAGTATATAAGTTTAGTTCATTATTGGAATTAGCAAAGTTTGTTTTGTGTCTATGACTTTTCAATGCAACTGTTTTCCAGCTAGACCTGAAATCATTTTTTTTTTTTAAATAGAGGCCAATCAATTGTACTTATTCGAATTACAATTAGGAACCGTTGTCAAACTCCGAATTTGTTAATAATGAATATTGTAAGAAGTATTCAGGTTTATATATTACACGTCACAATGATGTAAGGAATTAGGTATCTGTGCTTTTCTAAAAATAATCTTCGAACAACTAGCATCAATACCTATTTCCCCACTCTTCTGAACGAGTTTCCTCACATAACGTTTCATGCAACTCCTTAAAATTTCACGATTCAATAGCAACTTCGTCTCAGACAAGTTGCGCTTACAATTCGTGTATAGTGCTGTATAAATATTTAGAAAAACCGAAACGAGTTCGCGCCCTACCACCGTCTCTACTCGATAGTGATTAGGATAACTGCCAACACGGTATCCTGCCAACAAACTGATATATAGGACGAAGTTAACTTCAAAAACTATTGCGATCTTTATAGTGAAATACTAGATAATTTCTGTTGCAATTAGCAGTAAAAGATTTTGTTTGCTACGCTGTCTACAGTGCTACGACGCTACGATATTTTCGTAGCAATGTCTACGGCTTAAGATTTTAGTTGGAATTATTGTGATGCTATGAGCTAAGTATTGATTGTATAAAAAAATACAAGTTCTTTAGAATATCTTTTGGCAGCAATCAAAAAGTATATATTTAAATTTAATTTAATCATGAAAACAAGTAAACTTTGCAATAAATTTAACAAACCCGAAACAGGAGTACTCAAATTCATCCAATCAATCGCACGTGCAAATCCCCCTTTCTCCAGTTCCAAATGTGTTTACAAGCATTTGAGGCAAACATCTAGAAAGTTCCACCAGTCCGCGATCCATTAGTAATGCACTTGTAAGAGCATTCCGACTAAAAGCATTAAAGAAAACGTCTGTAACCCCCGCTACGTTGGCAACACAATTGTTTATTCAAAATGGACGGTCTGCCTTAAACGTCACTTGACACTTGATGGGATTAAAGAGTTCAGGGGTCTCTGTCCAGCCGCGATATAGAGGACCTCTCTATCATATGTGATTCAGTGAAGAGTTGATATTTAATATCTTTGCACTAAGCTACGATCTTTATATGTTGGTGTATTTGTGTACGTGGTTTTGCAGTTTGCTTTCCATATACTCTAACGGTTGTCGATTGTGTCAATTCGTATTTGTCATGTTAAGTAACAAGCTTTACATAAGCAATTGAAACAGATTTTGTTAAAGGTATTGGATCAGTACGGTAAAAAGTAATGTCTTTTTTTAAAAATTTTGTCTTTATAGTATTCAACAAATTTTGCTCATTCTTGGTTGTATCGTTGTGATAATCATTTGAATGATGTTGTTCTCAAATGTACGAGAAAATGGTAGATTAATTTCATAGTCACTCGTAAGCTATACAAAGCTTAATTACAAATCCTCTTTCCTAATAACTTTATGCAATTTAAAACATCCGATTTACATTACAACTCATCAAGAATTTTGAGAAGACGCAAGAAAACGAGTTCCAACAGAGCTAAGTAATGTTAATATAATTGCTTAATTCGTAATGTTTCAAAGTAGCATCTTTCTAAGCTCGCATACCCCGCATATGCTGCCTGTGTTCATTCGTTCAATATGCAAATTTCCATGGTTACATGTGTTCCGTTAATGACGTTTTCATTTAATTCGAAGCCGCTTTGACAAGCAAATGATGTTGATGATCGCGTGTACTTTGCTGAGCGCTCTTCGCAAGGTACACGAATGTTTCAGGTGCGTTTTGTTGGAACACCTCTTTGTGTGGTTTGGTGGAAGGTAATTTATTTACAAACATACGAATTGTGTTGGATGAAAAGTTAAACTTAGATAGTGGTGCTTTGGATGAATGCAACTTGCAAGGGTAGGTGAGAGTGGTATAAGCACATGAAGTGTGTTATGCAGGCTTGATGACAGCGAAGAAAAGTATATACATCACGAATATAGTTTGACGTGTTAAGAACACAATTAAAAGGTTAAGCATTGCTAGAGTATAGAGTATAGATTAATGTAGTAATTATATTGTAGATATTAATAACTAAACACAAAATTTGCATCGAAAATAATTTGTATAAAAGCTTATCTAAAACTTGATAATTCTGCGAATCAATCAACAGGTTTAATTTGTAATGTTAATAGAAAATTAACTTACTAGTTACTAAATAAACGAGTAAATGTGTAATGAAGCATGCCTATTAGAAAGGTAACAATAAATAGTAAAAGTGAACCTTACCACGATTAATTAAAGTTTATATTATATTAATGTTTTCTGTGCATATTATAATGATGATATCAATTTGAATTTAAGGATTCCAGAAAATTCCGCTTTGTGGTCATATTGATGTTATATAACCATGTATGTATTCCTGAAGCCAATTAACTTTATATTGCTAGTTAATATTGAACATCAGTATACAATTTATAATATTACTAGCTGTTCCCCGCGACTTCGTCCGCGTGGTTAGAAGATATAAGATATAATTTATACCTACCCTGTTTTTAACACATTTTCCATTGTATCTTCGCTCCTATTAATCGCAGCGTGATGGTAAATAGCCTAACACCTTCCTCCATGAATGGTCTATTCAACACTAAAATAATTTTTGAACCAGTAGTTCCTAAGATTAGTGCGTTCAAACAAACTCTTCAGCTTTATATATTAGTATAGATATAGATTTTGATGCTCCAACATTGGACTATATCTACCTTCAATGGTATTTGCGTAGCTACTTTTATAAATCGGTCGGCAAACGTAACGTTCATTGTCAAGTCAGCAAGACGAGGTACCTTTCAGGCTAATTTTAAGTTCAAACTAACCCATTTAGCTTCGCGAGGCCCCGAGCGGCAGGCTGTAAGGCGTCGACACAAGAAACTGTTTTAATAAAAACTAGAAAAGAACATTTTTAAATTATATTTCGACGTACAAAAGGATTTATAATAATAGGCTTGTAGACAGGTCTCTGAAAAAAGAAAATGTAATGAACTAACTTCAATTTGTGGGTACTTTTGCCCGCGGGTTTTCGTGTACGTCAGTTATTGCAGCAAAAAGTTGGTAGAGGTTTTGTCTGTGAGTTTTTTTTGTTTACGAAACATCCCAATCTAAATTTTCGTTCGATCGATTGAGTGGTTTAAAGTTAACATTTATTTGTATACAATTTGAGACATTGAGAAAAATGATGCCTTAAAGCATCAACCTATCAAGTGCTGTATATTATTATTTTCCCTGTCGAGTATATTATTTACACAAGTAGTAATTTTAGAATGGCATTAGGCAAGTTGCCCTTGTATATTAGTATACGAATCTTACCCGTGTAAATAGAACAAACGAAAGAGGTTTTAGCCTTTGTGTGTAATTTTTTAATCTTGTTTAGACGTGTTATGTCTGGTTTTAGATTGTATGTTAATATGAGTAGACACAAAAACAAGTGAAATGCTTTCTAATCATAGAATTGAATCTCTAGTCATAGAAGATATTTTGCTTAAAATGTTCAGAAAACAGATATTTACTTCTCGGTCTGAATTCGGATGGCAGAGGACCGGGTGATATGGCGCCACTTGGGGCAGGCTTATGAATAGACTGATATTCTCCAAGTTGATTGATGGATTCTTAAAAAATATATACTGTACTTTACCTAAAAAAAAAAAAAAAAAAAAAAATGACTAGGAATAGTGTAATAGTATGTTTGTGATTGTTTCCAGCTGCAGTACGCGATAGGCCGAGTTGATTGCTGGACGGATTGATGGATAGCTCTCGTAAATAAAGTCACTCCAGTTGCTATGTACGCGGAATTTTTGCGTTACATAAAAACTTCGCTATGCCCATTCTATTTGTAAGGTATTTTTCATGAACAAACACGGAATGTTAGTTTGAGTATGTGGGGAAAATAAATGTCCTTTTTTTTCGAAATTTGAATCGTGTTCATGCGAGTAGTTGATGACTTTACTGACAAAGTTTTTAATCAACTTTTCCATAAAAGTTTTTTTTTTGGAATTTCTATGTCACGCACTCACTCAAATTTTAATCGTAATAGGCCAATTTATAATTTCTTGTTCGCCAAAAGTTACACAACTAAGTACGCTTGGATTTTTAGAATATTAAAGAAGGATATTGCTTTACCCCATGGACTACCATTACGTTCGTTGCCCACTGAACGCCAGAGGGACATCGTCGTTACTGAGTTGGAGCATGGTGCACGATTGCAAAAATCATGAAAGATAGAGAATCCTTTCCTATGAACTGTGACTACATTTGAGCTATGGTAAACGCATGGTATAATTGTAACTTTGAAATAAACATAGACAAAAAACTAAAGAACACGTCCTTAATCTTCACGACACAACACAATATACACACAAATAGCATGAGATTACTTTACATATTAACGCTACGCTGTACTGACTAGGAGGTCAGCAGTAATAGGGGTGTGTGCAAGCCAGCGTTTTCGTGATTAGGTTCGTTCCTCACTAATTCCCGGCGGAGACCCGCGAGCCATGAATACAAATAAAACTGTACATTTGTTCCTCTTGGTAATAAAACTGCGTGTTCACACGACTTGGGTACGAGCTACAAGGTTCATCGTGCTGAAAACGTATGGAGAAGTATAATCAGGAACACAATTCAGTAAACACAGTCAAATGTTTGAAAACTATATTAGGTAACAAAATCGGTCTAACTCCTAAAGTATAGGTAAATAATACTTAATACTTGGTTAAGGTTTTTCAAAAGTCCTGATATTTTATAAATCCGATTTGTTCGATGACTTGTTTATGATGCTGGTTGTATAGTGGAATATTAAGGAAGATTCAGTTAGTGAATCAGAATAATTTTATTTGTAAAACATAGGATATTTACATACAGGTGTTAGGAGGTATTATTTGTGCGCTATGTCTTGCCGTGAAGACGTACACAAATTATTTAATAACTAAGTTTATAATTAGGTACAATGAGTGCAGAGACTATCAGAAAAAAAAATCAAAATTAAACATATCTGTACAAACTAAAAAATATAATAGTGTAGATAGATGGTAACACTTCTGTCTGAAGGTGATCATTTCTCACAAGGAAAGAAGATTTAGACAGATTGTTAGACAGCCATTATAACATGCCTGTATACAACGGTGGTTGAGGCTTAATAAAACTTGAATAACAACTTTTTTTTTTACATAAAAAGCATGAACTGCATTCTCGGCGTAGTTCTTGACGAGAAAGAAAATATAAATCAGTACAACAACTAAAAGGTTGACAGGTGTTGTTTTCGTGTTTACTACACGAAGTTAGAGTAAGTAGGTATAAAGTAACAAGCCAATGTGTTTGATGACGTCGCGAATGTGCTGCGTTAGTTCCAAGAGATGGAGTTTATTGGGCACTTCCACTAATCTTATGTTTGCTTTATTTTTGTAGTTCAGACAATTAAATGTTTAACAATGTAGACACTCTGGCTTCACAGAAAAAAAACTGAATGAAACGTGTTTGATTGAACTACAGACAGAATTATCTTAGTTGATTAGTATCCATCTAGTAATCAAATCCTGGTTTATGTGATGAACAAAGTTTCCTTCACCACCGACTTTCCATGTAAAGTTTCTATGAATATTATGTATATTACGAGAAATTTTATTTTTACGTCCTCACCAAAAATCACATTTAATTAATCTTTTAAATTATTATCAAATCATTAAGCATTGAGGTCGAACAATCACATTGAACTATAGCGGGGGGGGGGGGGTATAAATGGAAACAACGTCTTAGCGGCACACGGCGTATATTCAAACTGACTTCACTCACAATACAAGTCACGCACACAACATTATCTAGATATACCCTACATTACACACATATTACTCAATCATCTTTTACCACACATTAACTCATACAACCCCTCACAGCCAAAAAAAATACTTCAAAAAGCCTCTCAAGTATGAAGCTGCCTTTAGCAACAAAGTTTTAAAATAGATAATCAAATATCAGCGACAACTTTCATCCAAGACGGAGTGCCGTCTCCACGTGAACTGCGAATTCACTTTAGATTTTTGCATAAATTGCAACAGTTTACGACCTTTGGATGGTTTTTTGATTGAGTCTTTTAGTTTTCTGACGTGATCAGTTAAGGTTAATTTAATCTGCATATTTATGACTATTCTATCTGATATATTAGCAAAAATAATTGATGTGAATCGGTTCAAGACGGACAGTCTTAAAGTAAAGTTAAAAAAAATGTGTTCTGTGAACTTGAATTTTCTTTTCGGAAAATCCGCGAAAATCTGAAATTCGTCTTGTGTTTCAGCTTGTAGAAAAATATCTCCACTATAAAATAAGAAAAAATATGGTTTCAAAAGTCACATAGATTGACTAAAAAAACAAAAATTCGTTGTAAGACGAAAACTTGTATAATATGAGTAAAGCATTATCGAGATTATTCTCAGGTAAAGTGAAATATTTGCGAGTGATGGATGTCAGTCCATCTCATCATAGTTTGATAGATGGTGACTGATGACGTGCAATACTCGGAGTAAACACTTCTACAATATTATGAGGCGTAGACTTATTGAACAATATAACATTTTTAAAACAATAAAAAAAATGCTGACAAGTCTTATGAAATTAATACTTAATGGATTTTTTTCGGACCGTCGACGAAACGGCAAGAATTTAATTGTGAATTTTGTAAGTACAACTGACTGCAACTGCACGCATAGCCGAGTGGTTGAGGTCACCACGCCAAAACAACTGTGCGCGGCGTGAAACCCGTTCGGTTAGGTACCGCGAAGGACAAGCTTTTGTGTGATCCACCAATACATGTCCTGAGTCTGGGTGTCTCTGTGTATGTCTTTTAAACGTTGTGAAACTTTGTTAGTGTAAGAGTAATGTTTTAAAATAAAAATAGAGTAGGGATCGAAGGAAGGCCTTTGCCCTGCAGTCGGGTACAAATGGCTGATAATAAAATAAGAACAACGTCATTCTATTTACTCCAATATGCGTACAAAGGTTTACAATAAATCGCAATCAACAATCATATTGTTGATTGCGATTTATTAAAGGCGTTAACAATACTTCAGAAACAAGGAGTGAAAACAATAATTAAACAAAACGAAGCTTGGCAAGTGGTTACAAAATAATAAATATTCTATAGGTTCGGACAGCCATTTAATCGCAGCGGGGCCTAATGAAAAGCCTTTCTATGAAATCATCTTTTGAAATTTTAATAACCACCGCGGGCGGGCGCTCGCGTTTTATTGAGCTTCGTACAATGATCTAGGTTTACTTCGAGAAGAGGTACGAGAAAAATGATTTAGTATTAAAAGTAGTAGTAAAATTTGGTATTAAAATGATTTGAATTAGTATTAATGGACGTTTAATGTCAAGGATTCTTCCTTTCTATGGATTTTATTTGTGTCCTAGGTTTTAAAGAGTGGTCGTAGTTAGTTGGTTGATGTACAATAAAAAATGATTTTATTTTTACGTGATTTACTTTTACTAGTTCAATAGAAGTATCTACTAAGCTTAAAAAGATTTTTAGAAGATCTTATTTAAGTATTTTGCCTAATAGTAATCTCAATCTCAATAAGCAGTACCAAATCATTGATGTCACTTCCAGAATATTTTATATCTGAACGGTTTCGTAAAAATAAGCATAGTGGAGCGATCGTTGCCAACAACACATGTTGTTGTTTTACTTGCCAGAACAGTCGCGTGCGTGACGCGCTCTTTAATGCGTGCAATTTGGCATTTGTTTTTACGCATGCATGTGACTGCAGACGACGAGGCTTGGGGAAATCGGGGACGAATATTGTTTGTTTATGCGATTTATGAGTCTATGAAGTTTTGATGAGACATGTTTTTGCATGTTGAAGAAGTTGAAGGAACTTGTTTGTGTATTTTTAACTTTATAAAAATAGACTTAAAAAAAACAATCCAGCTGTTATTTCTGTTATTATTTTGTCTAAGCAATTTATAAATATCAAAAGAATAAAAATGTCTATCAACGCAAACGTATTATTGAAAACTTGACGTGAGAGCATGCTGAACACGTTATTTAAATAATATTATAATTAAAATCATACTAGCTCGCTATTCAAAATTGAACAAACTAATTTAAACATTAATTATTACTCGAAACACGTAAATAAACAAACAGCTAATAAAACTTCAAAGTAACAAATTCACATAAGCTTATTATTCAAAAATGTTTACGCATAAAGTACTTTTATGAGCGGTGTTTTAATGTAAAGAGCTTGAGTTATACGAATGGCTCGCACTTGACCTTTTTTCATTTCAACCCATAAAATAAAATGAACTTTGAAATATTAATAGCAGGTCGTACTCGTGGGACGGACGGAGCGCGTTTACACCTCACGATTAGTTATAATTGGCTTCATACATTGACGGGCCTGTTGGTCTAGTGGTTAGTGACCCTAACTGATATACCAGAGGTCGTGGGTTCGCCCAGGACAAATGTTGTGTGAGGAGCATAATCATTTGTTCTGTGTCTGGGTGTAATTTATCTATAATATGTATGTATTTAGAAATATATAAGTAAGTTTATCAGTTGTCTGGTTACCATAGCACAAGCTCTGCTTAGCATGGGATCAGATAACCGTGTGTGAGTTGTCCCAGGATATACATGGACAATTGTATTTTTTTTTCATAAAGATAATACTCGTACGTTTTTCATGGGGTTTTTATGTAAAAGGTGTTTGTCTTTACTTATGAAAGTGTTTGTTAATACGCTCAATAAACCTAATCTGAATCTAGTATTTTTTTTGTTAAACCAGTTTTTTTAAATATCTGGCTAATTTGAAGAATGCATTTTCAATACAATCACATTTCCTTTAGAACCCTAACTACTTCAATAACCATACGTACATCTATGTAAATAATAAATATTTTTTATTATTAACCTATCATCTATTCTGTTTAAGACTTCCAAGCCAGACCAGTCAATTACTACAAACCGTCGTACAGTCTAAACGGCCGCGTCGTCTGCTGCGTCTGGGATCCAAGGGGCCAATTCGTATGAATTGTACACGCCCGCTTAACGATTGTTGCGAACACACCCGGTTCGGTTCCACCCGGGTAAACCAACGAACTGATAAGACACGTAGCCCGGTTAATTTGTCCGTGTACACTGTTTTAAACGTGGCATAATGTGAAAGTACCGCGGCCAGTTGAGGGTTAATGTGAAAGCGCAATTGTTTTGCGCCGCTCCGGTTTTTAAAAGGCCTTTTAATTATTATTATTTATTTTCATGTTTATTTAAAATAAATATTATTTTGTACATTTGAAAGAAAGAAAAAAGAAAAACAAAATCTTTGTTAATCCGTTTTTTTTTGTTACTTTACAAACATTTAAGATTGCTTTAAAATACGTATATATTTTACATATTCATATTTACATAATTCCCATTCCGTAACTAAATAAATGCTGAGCAAGACACAATGTTGTTTAAACTAAACATTGAATTTGATCTCTGGCTATTCGACCTCGCTCACAAATACTCGAGTCTAAGCGTTTTAGGTTCGTGCAAGTCGGATTTGCATATCTAAATGCAGTAAAGACTCCGACAAGATGTTAGACCACGCGAGGGCGGAGTATGAAAGCTGTTGGTAAACTAATAATTTATTTATAGCATTAAACCTTCACTTTTCGACGTTTCTAAATAGTTTGTAATGCCAAAACGTCTTCGCTTTAGCTGACACTTAGAGACACCTTTAATAGTCAGATTAAGCATCTTAATACTTTGTAAATGCGTTCTGAATGAACTCAAAAAAATAAACATTGAAAATTCTTTAGTCATAATCTACAAAACCTTTTTGTATTTCGCATTTATGGTCACGTGGCCGAGTCATTAAGATAAGATCCTCTTAATAATAATTGATCAAGTAAAACGTGCTTTATCCTTATCTGCGTAAGGTTCAATTACCCATAAAGCAAATCACTTAATGGGCAAACAAAATATGTAATCAAGGGCCTGCATATCTTCGCGGTTCAGTCTATAATAATTTTGTTTAATGGCGCTTCGAATGTGCTAAACGGTTAAATAGGGGTAAGTGGGCGAGCCGGCGAGCGGGCGACTCTGCAAGCTACGTTGTAATTTTGTATCTCGCTTGGACAAAACCGCTTACTCTGTGTGTCTAATGCATATGATTATAGGCTGAAAATGCGTTGGGAACCTTACTACGATTATTTGGTACCATCTTTGAGACCTAAAAAATTTTTTTTAAAGTGTGTTTATACCATTAAATGAAACTAGACTGTTTTATATTTTATATTTTATAGAGGTCACAAATTAAATAAAGTAGGACAAATAAAACGCAAAAGTTTTTCTTCCTATTCATTTCGTATCTACCACTGAATAAAGACCAAAGCAGTATTAAGATAAGAATATTGTGATTTTTTACGAACATTTAACAACAACATCACTTGCGCAAAAGTCGAGTGAGTTACATTCGAAAACAAATGTTTATGTGCTGAATAGTGTGTACTAAAGTAAATATAAGTGTGGAGCTGAATACTAGCCGTGTTTGTTGCTACAAGTTAAATACATAACATCTCTATAACGCGGGGGTGAGCAGATATCGTAGCTTCAACACAATTGGAATAAAGTTTTTTATTTTATTGATGTGTCTACTATCTTAAGAGAATGCAGTGTACTAAGTTTTATTTTAATTTAAAATTGTCGAATTACTCCCATTATATTTTAGTTTCTTTTCTTAGTTTGGTACCAAAAATATAAAAATAATTCGAACTAATTTCCGTCAGACGAACAGCATTTTCCAGACGCAAAATCCTCTTTAAGTTAAAATACGTTGACAAACATTAAACGAAAACAATTTAAATTACCAATAAACGTTTTCAAGGGACACAAAAACCTGAAAATTATCAATAACTTAAAATAACCATTAAACACATCCACGTTGAGGCCTCCCTGAAACCGTGCCATCGTAGTCATTTGTCACCGCGGCCATATATCATTGCGATGATACGGAAATATCGGCTGTCACGCGACGACACTAGACATTTAAAATATAGTTTTACAGTGCGTGTGACGATAGATTTACTTATATAAAAGTGTTTATGTAACATTTGTGGTATGGAGAAGTATATTGAAAATAATATCGACTGCACAGATAGTCGAGTGCTATAAGTCGCTAAGTCAAGAGTAGAGTGCATGACGTGTTGCGAGTTCGATCCTCACGTAGTTCAAACATTTTTGTGATCTACGAATGCTTAGCCCGAGTCACCTTGTCCTTGTGCTTGTAACTTGAATGTTTGTGAAACCTCCTGTGACACATAGATAATTCAGTTTAAGGTGAAAGTTGTTGAAAAAACGTAAGATTCGTCAAATTCGTCTCTACGTAATAACAAAACGCACGCATCAAAAAATGTTAAAAAATGACTTGATAGTAATTAATAAGGCTATAAAAGGAAATTGTCATTATAACGGGTGAAACAAATGAGTTGATTAGTTGATTTAGAGTACAATAAATACTTTTACAAGACGTTAGTTCTTACTTCTTTATCCGTTGTATAATTTCATACAAAGTTGTAAAACATATTATATAGCACTTCTTCGCACATACATTTCATCCTGCGTAGGACTCTGACTGCGCCGCTACTAATAATTCCCATATTCTAACTCGCTCAAGCTGGGATATGATTACGCTACTCTTTACTACACGTGGTCGATGTGTGGTCGCATCGATTTTAATAAACAGACCACTAAACTCGGGTCGCGATGGCTGGGCTAATGAATTTCTGTGTGGTTGCCATACTACGTTTAATTAGTCGTGTATGTAAATAAATTGTGCATGACATTTTGTTGGCGCGTTTTACCAAGTACGTAAGTATTTTAGGGTTAGTTTATTTACATATTGAACCCTCGAATGGCGCGATGAGTGTGACACGTCGGTTGCAACTGTGCGGTAAATGTATGGCTTAAATACATGACGTATGGATATATAACATCTATGCAATGGTACATACCGGTGGATGAAGCTAGAATGTTTTTTTACGTAAAATAAAGGTTGTGTCAAGTGTCTGATGTTTTCAAACTATATACATTGAAGCTAAAGATGAGACAGCTGAAGATGAATAGTTACTTAAATCTCTGTCAGAGAACCTAGAGGAATCTGGTATGACAGGGAAAATTACTATAAATCCAGAAAAAACCCACCTTAAATCTTTTTCAAATTTAAAAAATACTATAAAGTAGATAAATGTAAACGTGTGTCACAAATTGGTACCTTTTAAAATTAATAAGGTAAATTAAACGTAAATTGTATTCGATAATTGATTGATCTCAAAGTAATACTTTAATGACATCATTTAAGATATTGATCACCGGCCATTTTGTCCGATTTGATGAAATTTTCGCATGATAAATCTGGGGTTACATAGAGCTATGGAATGAATAGAGGTGGCATCTATATTACTTCATGACCTATTAATTGAAGTTTGAGTCGATTGAAAATGTTGTAAAAGACTTAGTAATTAGGTATAAAATGTACAGCCGTTTTATCGCTTTTTAGTCCCCTAACTCTTACTAGATGGATGCATACATCAAGGCCGAGCTACAATTGAGTAAAATTAACTTTTTGTACCAAAATAAATCTAACCTGATTAATTAGTTAACTAAAAGTAATAAGCAAAAATTTTCGAAATCTTGTAACACGTCTGATGAAGTAACATTTATGAATAACTTAACACTGTTTTCATGTTATGTGTAACACCTACGTACGCTTAAACCAATATTTTCAAATGAAACAATTAATAAAACACATTGGAATTTGAATTTGCAACTTTCACCTTTTCAACAAATCTTACCGTTTCGTAGATCTCTGTACAAAAGTTGAGCGAACAATGATTTGGTTTTATTAAAGCGACATCTGTTCGGCGCGCGGCGTCGCCCGGCAGGCGCGAATTAAATACTTGCGTCGATTTTATTGCTTGCAGTCGAACTGTGGACAATGTTACATTGTTCACTTGTGGGAAATAGGGTATTGTGGTGATACGGTTAGTTAGGGATCAAAGTGTATTGAGAACTGCTTGTGGGGGGCGTTGCTAAGGTGATGAAATGTCTTGTTTGTGACGATGATATATGGCTTCAAATTGAATGACTGAGTTTTGTATCATTTGAAACATAATTAACAGAAGATGGTAGTTTCTTAACAGGAAAGGTGGTAGACAGTTATTAATTTATAAATTGCAATTATTTTAAATTTTAAATCACGAAGTTATTGCTACAAGCATACTGCCGTAGATCCTTCTTTTTTATTTCCATTTTAGAAAGAACGTAACCCTAGTTTAGTTGGCGTTGTATGTTACATCTAAACCATAAATAAGTATCACTAAGCGCCAGTAGGTAAAGAGTAAAACAGACTAGAATAAAGTGTCTGTAGGCGGGTGATTTGGGGTAATTTCACGAACAGTTTGTACCGACAATGCGTTTTACTGTCTATCGGGTTTCCACCCCATAAACGTCGGGGGACGCATTGATTGCCGACTCAGATTTTGTTCAATTTGCATTTTATAATTAAAGAATTAGATGTCGACGGTAAAGGTGAGGCTCTTGAGTTAAATGACAGCTTTTTTTTGAAAGATTTTCGTGTGTTGGTATCGTTCAACAATTTTTTTGATAGCGTAATTCATCATTAGGCTATTTTAAGGCTAGGCATTGAATGAACGCTATTAAGTGCTTACATTAACATTTTTTTTCGTTCCAGAAGTGGCTTAGACGAGGTCAATCTAGAAGTAATCAGCATCTTATTTACATTTAAAACAGTAGAAAAACAGAGTATTAAAGACTTTTCTTCATTAGCAGCACCCTTTCACCTATGCGTAAGGGTGCTGTTTGTTGCATAAGGTTGATGTTTCACGTTTTAACTTGATGATCATTTTTAACATTAAGAAACATCTCAGCTTTAAATACTCTATTGAGTGAATCAATTACAAATAGACTATGTCTATTTGACATTGGTCATTGCCGCCTCGCTCCGCTCATCTCTCTCATTTCCATCTCATCTCGTCGTGCGGCGTGACGCGCCGTCTTCTCTCGGAGACAGTTTATTTGTACTGCCGCGTCGACTTTTACATTTTAATGGCGCGTTTTCGTCGACGCTTTTTCTTTAGTGCCACGCGATGATTTGAGGGTTAAGATATACGGACTATTTCGTCAAGGTTTTGGAGTAGACTCGTTTTGTAAGTTTTTGCTTTAAAATATAGAGATTATAAATACTAATTAAATAATCATTATTATCAATTATTTAACCAGCAAATCAACCTTGACATAAAAAATAGAGCATTACTAAAGAAAAAAAAAATTGGTCTAATTTAAGTTGTAAATATTATAAATATTATATTAATACTAAATATATAATAACCGGTCAAATGCTAGTCATTCATACATCATTTGTAAAAATTGCATTTTTTTTGCAATTACGGTTCCGTTTATACCCTTTGGATACGCGTCTCTAAAATAAGTTGACTTAACTAATAGTCTTATAACATACACAGTGCTCATGAGTTACATCTCATCAACTATTAATACCAATCTACACTCACCGTGGAATATAACTTCAAATCTTAACCATTACAGTCCAGAAAGTGTATGAAGAATGTATTATTTAAAACTAAATGCATATGAATAGCCGGGCGCCCCGGGAGGCGCGTTCCACTCGCCTAATGTGAAGATATAGCGATCCTCTCTTAATATTTTATGTTACATTTCATATGTAGTGTCGCGATAAATTCTCTTAACCTGTATTATGTAACGGAAGGGTTTTGTGTGAACTAAGGAATAAAGTGGTGTATTTGATTATAAAAATCTAATTGATCAATAAGACATTTACATTTGACGTTATTAGATCCCACTTCTATAACTACTTTTCACTACTTGTGATGCGTTTTATGTTCGTTAGTTTTTTGTTGATTTATTTTGAAATAAAAAGTCTCCAATATTTTTAGGAATTGATTTGATGGATTAATTTCTTTTTTTATTCTAATTTATTCTAAAAATCTGGCATTTAAATGATGGTATTGTTTATGATTTCTTAAAAATATCTTGAATTTAGTTCTATAAAACCGTGCTTTAAATACATATGATCGTGCCCTTGTTTCTCGTCAAGGGATCTATCAGCTGAACCAAAAATGGGTCCGAATGGCAAAATCACATCACGGTAGACTTTGTTTGAATAATTTTGTTGTCAGGATGAGCTAAACTCCTTTAAAAGGGGATGTAATTATTGCCCTGGGCAGAGAGGGAGAAGGAGCGTGGATAGGCCTTTGTCCAGTTTAACAAAATTAGGAAACAATCTTATTCCACTAAATATTTTTTGAGTTCAAATATACCTGAACCTTGTAATTCAGCTGCGTATTCTGTTGAAAACTAATACTTAGTATTTGGTTACTCAGTAACTGTACCACCCATCTCAACATTCAATACACACAAACCATGGCGTGTGAAACAGAGGCTGCACATTGCACAATACAGTGTTATTAACACCTCTTGTTCGGCTACAGACCTCTATAGGTGTAATAATTTCTAAGGACAACAGTTCCCTGCAGCAGTTGGAGCTATGCCCAACAAGAAGGTTCCCTTTGTTCGAACATGATCGTGTAAACAAGGCTTTACAATGTCGATTGTTAAACATATGATTAATTGTCAATAGACGTGAAAAATACGTTTTAAGGAATAATGTTTAACTTATCTTAATAAATTGGTATTTGTGATTCGGTTTGATAAAAACAGGGAGAATATACTTCTGAGGAAGATTGTAATATAAAATCTTCTTATTATCTTAAAGCACTAGTTTTAATGCTATAAAAACTCTTCTCTATAAGAATGAGATTTGGAAACCGTGAAGCTAGAGTCAATATTGTAACGTTTTGAAAGAACCTATAAAACATATTACTTGAAATAAAAAAAAATGATTTTGGGCAAGTTGACTAAAGTGTTTAATATATTTTTTCCCTAGTTCCTGTCTTCCCCTAGACCCTCCCTTTTTGGCAAACCAATGAATTCAATCTAAACATACAGAATGATTATAATATTTTATTTATCACAGTTCATGAAACAAACTCTAACAAAAGATAACGACAACCACACAAAGCGATTAATGTTTTATCACTGGCTCAAAACATTGCTGAACATTATCTACATACTGAATTATAGTTCTATGTATAAAAAAGCGGAAATTGCATCAATAAAGAAAAAATAACAGCACAGGATGTGATCGCGCTTCCGTTCCAAAACGATGTGACAACAGAGCAGTGAGTCAATGGAGTTATCACATTTGCTTGTTTTCTATGAAAAAAAAAATATTCATTCGGTAAATAGGTTCAAAATTGTAGAGCTAAATTTTTATGAAACTGAAATATGATACAAACGTCAAATAAATGGTGGAAACCCAAATTAATGGTGAAAACAAAATAAGCATAAAACGCGGATAAAATATAATTGTGACAGATATTTCGAAAATTTCATCAAAGGACTAATTTTTGTTTAAAATTTATGACATTTATGTTTGACTTGCAAAAAACCGGTGGCAAAAATATTAAAACAAGATATTTTTACAAACTTGTAAACTATCAACTTATATGTAAGTAAACTCTGACAGCATCTTGATAGAAGTAGTTTGCTGTGAGTCGAAAGCAGAGATAAATGCGTAGCGTACGTGCAGATTGGAATTAAATATAAAAATATGCATGTAATACTCCATCTGCTTGTTATTCTGCGACGCGCGCATTTTCCTCCAGACAATACGAAACCGAACGTACAGACACGCAGACAAAGTATTTGTATTGTTTTCACTTTTTTTTTCATCTACCCTCATTCTTGCGTTATTTCCCTCAAGACTTACTGGAACAAATAATGACCTATTCCGTGTATAAAGGAAAAAAAGTGGCTTCGGAATAGCAAATAATTGGAAGATCGTACCTGTCTTGCTCAGACAATAGATGCATTGTTTGTAAGATTCGAGTACATGCGAAATACCAGGATATTATTATTAAACGCCCCAAAACGAGAGCTACGAAAAGAAACCGTAGTGAATTATATCTGAACGATAAAATGTTTTTTTTTTGCAATCTTTTGAGCTATAGCTTGTTGACACCTAGTCATAAAATCTCTATATATAAAGGTGACGCTTTATACAAAGTTTTCTTGTACCCATATCAATTCCATTTAAAATTACTCCATTATAATATTTACTAATCATAATAAATTATTTTTTATCCCAAAAAATCGCAATCATTCTTCAAACATTAACCAGTAGACAGCAAACAGTCATAAAACACCGAACTACAAACAGCTAACAATCATATTTAATTCAATACTAAAAATTCATATCGCCCTTCACGCGGACGTAATGAGGTGGCGAGCAGTGAGGGAGGAAGTTATAGCCCCATAGATTATAGTCGAGCATTAGGGGTGTGATGTTAGGGTGCAAAAAACTGAAGACTTTGCGAACCCCGCGAACACCGCGAACGGAGTACATACAGGCAAGGGCATGTAGTCTAAATCGCGGGGTTTGATATCAGGGGCCCGGGACCCCCGTAGCGTTAAATTTAACCAGAGGTCCCACGCAGGGATGTTTATAAAAGCAGTTAAGTGCATTATTCGCTTTGTTGTGTAGGGTAGGGGACGAAATGTAATTAAAATATTTGAAATGTGACGAGTATTCATTGCAAGAAGCAAGTCATGCGTTGGTGGATTATAGTGATCTTTGATGCTAGGGGAATAACTACCCGAGCGGTCATACCTATTTATTATTATTATTATAACTTCGGTACACTTTCTGTACCATAGCCAAAACCAGTTGATTCCATACCTTACACAAATTTAAAGAAATGATGAAATAAAAATATACAAAAGATCTAAATAAAATAAACTTAAGCATTCATTCGATACCCTCTTCAACATTCTATCATAAAACAAAGAGCGAACTCTTCAGAAGCCAACAACTTTACTGTCCCATAAGACTTAAAAACTTCGCGCAAAATACAAACTCAAACACACCGTAAGACATCATTCACTCCGCACAGATTTCATTCATTAAAACGAACAACAACTTCACTCGGAGCGAGTTCGTTTGGACCGACATGTGGTTCTAAACTTTCTTTAAACGGTTCACGCCGTTTGCATACCTGCATACTTTATCTACGCATCATTAAACACACCTAGCGCGGGTTAATAAAGCTCACAATTGCTTGGATTACATGTATAAGAATGTGGTAAACAGTAAGATGCTCCGAGAGAAGAGTTAGTTGCACCACGCATGCGCTGTCCTCACTGCAGCTCGGTCTACCACGTTGTGTTGACCAGTTGTGACAGTCGATAGCTGGCTGTCAGGGGGAGCGGACGCGCGCGACCTTCCCGGAAAAATACGTTCTTACGTATCGTATCGTGTTTAATTTTAAAAGTGTAAGCAAATTTCACTTCCAGTGCAGATTAAATACATTTAAATAAATGTGTTTTAACGTGCCATGGTTAGCTTTTAAAGGATTTGAATAGGTAAGTAGAATTTTAATAAGAAAGTAGGGATGAGAGAAAAGCTGTGTGAATGAGGAAAATTTGGTGTAATTAGTTAAAGGGCCTTCAGAGATTTGGTTCTTTGTAAGAGAAAAAATCCTGAGGATGCTGTTTAAACTTTACAGTGATTTGATTTACTTTAAAAGACTCCGAACACTCTTTTAATGTTTGTTGTAAACAGTGGGTTACGAAGTTAGAAAACAAATGAATTCAAGCGAAAAAAATCTAATACTGTGTCATGGTACAAAACTTTTATGCACAAATAACTCAACACTGAATTCGCATTTTCTTAGTTTGTTTTTTTAGTTTTTTTACCGTCGATATTAATTTGACAATATATTTATGTCAACGCTACAGAAAAAAAATACATTAAAACGAGTTTGGAAGAGTTCGTATTTCAAATTGTCAAACCTGCCAGGAAAACAGTTTGCTAGAAAAAAAAGTTATCAATAGATACCTACACTTTTTGGTGCGATAGAAACCTCTTTTTCCTATTTTAGTGTTAGTAAATAAATGTATTGTAAACATTTCCATAGAATATCTATTCAGAGGCATCTCTAAGGGATTAGTGAACACTATCTTGTTATTAGAGCACAAGAGGAAGTTGCCCATCTTCCTGACGTAATCCTTTAGGCGTCTTTATCGAGGGTAGGACAAGTAGGGGTATTTGCAAGGAACTAGCATTAGTACAACAGTATTGGATGCGGGACAATCAGCTGTTTCAATGGGAAAGGATCTTTGATGATTATATGAGATAGTGGGGTATGTACACTAATCAAAAATTTAAAAACTTTGGAACTAGAGTTCTATTTAATGTAGGTATTTGTCGCATAACCACACAACACCACACTTTTGGTGTATCGAGATGTGAATTTTTAATATATTACTTTATAAAAGGCGGTGTAAAGTTAATAGCTAATTGCCTTGAGAAATTAATTATATGATAGATAGGAACAGAAACGAGCTAAGTATCGCCTTTTTTCAATACTTAATCAATTAGAAAATCCCTTGTATGTATCATCGGTCTGAAGACATGTGCGTTTATCATGACAGTGTAAATAAAAGTAACGCAAACGTTATCTTATTAATATCTGTACGAAATTTTGAAATAATAATAAGGATTATATTTAAAGCCTAAATCAATTTAAATAAAACCTTAATCTATAAAAAGGTTGGCATAAAATAATGCTATATTTTAATGTTTTATAGAGATTTGTCTCGTAATTGTAACGTAAATTGTTTGAGGATAAATAAATATATTAAACTAGGTAATAATTTGTAAAGTCCACTTTATCGCTGAACAAATAAATATTACTCATCATAATATTCTGTTAATCATTTGCTTTGAATTTCACGCTACAATGAAGTTTCAAACGGAATGTGGATAAACATTAACTTAAATTTATCTATTATTTATCCTTACATGTTTCAGCGTTATGTAAAACGTTTCTCTTTATTTTATAGTTTTTATTTAAACGAACAGTATTAATATTTAATTTAAGTAGAGTTTATTATATATTTTTCCTCTCCTTCTTCCTTTATCTCAATACTCATTAAATATTAATTAAACGTGGAGAAAATATGAACTAATCTGTTATTTTAAAACAATTCTGACCAACTTCAAAGTTTTCCAATTACCAATATTAAACAGAACTTTAATAATTTTCGCGTAAAACTCATAAAGAATCCGCTTGTCACAATATTGTTTAAGTAACGTGTCAATTGCCAGTTACGACCCAAGTTAAAGTTAAGTTAGAGTTAAGTTAAAGTGATTATGTTAAGTTCTCGTCCTCGTTTATTGCGTCACGTGACTTTGAGTTAACTTGACACATGTCACTGTTATTAATTTAATTGTTTGTTCGGATTTAAGTTGTTGTTAAGTTAATATGTAAGGAGTAAGCGGGATGGGAAATTCAATTTAAGTTTCGGAGATTGTGGTTTTGTTGTATTTTTAGTGTTGATTTGGATGTAGAGTTCCTGGTTAAAAAATAAAGGATTAAACTATATTTTGTGAATAAAGACAGTAGGGTAGTTGTAGGTTTAAAAGAAGGTTGTTATGTATTCTCTTTTCCTATTTTCGATTAACTTACTATAGCAATATAGAATTCATAACCAATTTTTTGTTTCCTTTTTTATCTTTTGCTTACACACATAGCAATTGTTCCATTTTCACTAACAATTCAAAAATAAAAATACTTTTTACGAGTATCTACTGTAGCATGTATTTTAAAAAATCGAGAGCAAAGTGTCTTTCGGTGAAAGTACCTAATATTGATGTTTCAGCAAAATAATTCCCTGAAGAAAAACCTTTAACCTAGATATAGAAGTAGATTTGCCTATCCCAGATATTTCTTCTACATGCTCTTACCTAACCGTTACCCATCTACTTCGACGTCAAACATGATTTATGTTCCCAAAACGGAGGTAATTTGGTCTACCTAGGTACATCTAGGTACCCCAGTATATCTAGACTTAAGTGACTTTAGAGACCTAGTACCTAAGTTACAACGATCGTAAACATTCGATAAGTTTAGAGAGCTCTAACTTGAATTTGACTTGAGTTTGTGTTTGACTTGACTAGTGGAATACGTGAGGGAAGATGGTGTGTTTAATGTTTGTTTTTTCAATGTAAGAATAAATAGAAAGTTCGAGAAAATTAGAGAACTATTATTTTAAATAATATATGACTTTTCCCACGTTTTTATAGACTTACTTTCTTATTTGTTTGTCGTTCCGGTTGGATTTTTGTAATTCCATTTTAAAGCACTTCCCGGTAAGCTAGCAGGCTGAAATTTTCAGGGTAGCTTTAAGGCCATTGGCAATTTACAACTATTAAACGGCTGGACTGATTTTGATAAAATTGGAATGACATTTAAAAACGTGGATATTTCGATTTTTCAAATCTATAATTTTTTTGATATTTAAATCAAAGAGTAATACATAACCCTCTTACTTACTAAGGCTCTAGTGTCTGTCTGCTCGGGTGTATCTTCTTGAAACTAGGACAATAAAAATAGACGACAACGTGCAAACATCTCGTAAACTCTCATTAATAATACACTATGCAAAGTAACTTTTAAAATGAAATACCGTTACTAGAAATACTTGAGTATTTTGTAAAATATTACAGATAATAAGATTAAAAATAAGTTAATTATAACAAAGCTCCGGAAGTTGTTCTAAAAATTACGTATATTGTTATCTATTGTATTATAAGGGATCAAAAAATATCAGTCGTATCTCTTCGCGAATATTTTTGAACAATCTGTTGTTATTTCTTCTTCTTTCCAAGTCAATAATAAGTTCATCCAAGCATCCTTTAGGGCAAATTTATTTTCTTTCCTCACTAAAAATTGTCTACTCAAAAAAAAAAAGTCTGAACAATATAATCAATTTCAAATATACGCATTCATAAAAAAAAAGTTACATGGTGACCTCCACTGCTTATACAACCAGCCAGTAAATACTCTCAACAATATAACAAGGTGAAGTGACGTTAAAGCACACTTATATAGCTAGGCAACTATTAGCCTGATCCCTACCATAGTGGATACTATATCATGTACATAGGCTAGCAAAGCGCCGGCCGCAACATTACAACGCAGGAATTTCATCACGGTCGCAGCTGAGACAAATGCGCGGACCATGTCAGTTATTTACAAGAGGGAACAGTTATTAAGATTTCGTATGACTGTATTATCACGGTTGTTTTGGAGTAGGAAGTAGGCAGAGGTAGTGTAATGTACTGTTATACGCATGAGAGTAATATTATATCTATGCATTTATATTTTGGTGGTTTAGTTGTGATTAGAGGATTTCTTAGAATGCAATGATGAATGAATTGATTTCTTAGGTTCAATTTTTTTTCCATAATATTTTCTAGGTTTGTTAAAGGTAAAAAAAACATGTTATCAGTCATATTATTTTTTTAAAGAAATGATTGTGGAGCGTTATCAGTTTACGTATAATTTAGAAGATTTATTTTCAGTTTTTTCAACTCGCAACGCAAGTCGAAACTAGTCAGACAATCCCGATAAATAAGCGTAAGTTAACTGATATTAAATAAATAATTACGAAGCCGCCTGTCAAAAGGTATTATTTAGGTACCACCATGATATATAAGTTTATAGAGCTAAGACTATTAAAGAATCGATTTTTCTATGTTACTAAATTTTAATATTGAAACTCAAAAAAGTTTTAAAGTTTAGAAAGTCTACAAGTTATGAATCAAGTTTTATGTTTTTTAAATAAATCTGAAGACACGCATAAAACTGTTTTATGGATGAACTTAAAATACTTAAAATCGAACCTTATTTTGAAGGAAAAGACGTCGTTATAAGATTCTTAACATTACCCAAAAAGAATATAGTGGAATGGGTTTGTGTGTTGAAAATATTTATGAAAAATAAAGATTGAGTATTTAAATAAATCGAAGTTACCTTTGTGCCAAATTCTTTTGTTCGTTTTTATCCATAAACTTTTCGAAGTTTTCCATACAAATTGTATGATTTGTTACACGAGCCCCATTAATATATAATATCAATAATCCGTTACTCAAAAAATCTGAACAAAAATTTCCACTCCCGGCACCTCGTAGCAACATAAAACGATCAAGAAAATAAACACACCAAATCTTAAACCAAGCAAACGACTCACCAATCAAATTGAGAGTAAACTTTGTTTAAAAAAAACTTTAAAAGCTGTTAACTGAAGAATGTCGATTAGAGTACGGAGAGTAAGGAGCTCTACTTAATCCCGTACGCGGATGTAGAGCCACGTTCTATTTGATTAACTATTTGCTTAACGAGCGCCGTTAAAAGGTTGTCGATGGCGTAAACAGTTTGCGGTCTCGACGTCTCCATGGTTCTCGATAAGTGCTCAGCTTAGTTAGGGGACATCGTAATGTATTTTGTCGATAATTAGTCACAAAAATTTTGATTAAAAATTGCTGAGTTTAAATTTTTGTTTATTAGTAGTTTTTTTTAACTGTCGACTTCCGGCATACTTCGGTTCGGGCGAGGGCTTCAAGAACATTCCATTCAAATGCACAAAGACACCTAGACTTAGAACGAGCATTTCTGGATCACACGCTTTTTGCGTGTCGATGACAATGCTTGTCTCGCGCGGGGATCGAACCTTCGACACATTGTGCTGTGGGTTTGGCGTGTCGTCCTCAACCACTCGGCCGCAGTCCAGATTATTTTTTTGGCATCAAAGTTGTTTAAGAATGAAAGTACAAAGTGCCGAATGTTAAATTAAAAAGAAATATCTAGAACAAAATATCCTATTAATTTCAAGGAAAACCGTGGAATGATCGTAGAAAGTTATAAAAAATTAAACCTGACACTAAAACTAATTGTGTCATGGTACCGGGAATTATAAATACATTTCCAATTAATTTGCTTCATAGGGTCAATTACGTAAGTGACTTTTGGATCAACTCGTATGTAATCCCAATGACCTTTGTCGGATGACCTTTGATCCACTTAGTTGGAATACAAGCATGACATTGCATTTATATTTTTATAACTGACATTTAATTTGACAAAGAAAATATACTATTGTTCCAAGTGACACGTTCTTGAGCTAAATGATGTCAGTACATTATCAAATATCAAATAGAGATATTGTAGAGCAAAAAGGCTGTCCGACTTTAGTTATTTTATAGACATTCAAAGTTTTATAATCATATTTATTATGAATCAGCTTTACATACTTATGAATTGCAAGGGACAATAGAGTTTGAATTGTAGTTGCTTGGGTAGCTAACATATCCGTGTATAAAATAATCTCCTTCACTAGAAGCTTCTTTAGCTTCTTGGGCTCTTGGGCTATAATCATACTCGAAAATTACATCATCATCATCATCATCAGCCTATCGCAGTCCACTGCTGGACATAGGCCTCTCCAAGTGCACAAAAAATTACAGAGTTTGTTTAATTCTGTCTGCTTACCCCTAAACGATTTGAAACGAGGGTAAATAATTGATTCGTATAAACGTCCGCGGATAACAAACGTGTAGGTCTACAGCGCTCTCATTTGTTACAATTGTTATTAGGGCTAACTCACATTGCATCGTGCTTTATTTTTAATTTTTTTTTTTGGTACGTGTTAAGAACAAGGCAAAGATTTACGACTTATGCATCTAATGCGGAATTGTGGAAAGTTCTTACATGTTAAAGTGATAAAAGTATTCAACAAGGAGAAGATTGGAAAACCAGGGTGAACCTGCTTTGTTCAAGACTAAAATTGCAATAATACCGAAAAAAAAAAGTAAATCACAATTAAACATAGATAGGCTACTTTTCTAGTGGGACTAATTTTCTATTTAAGATATATACGTTTTACAAGCATATCAATAAAAAATCTAAAATTGAAATGAGTACTTCAAAATTATACATCGGTATCCCAAACCCTTGACGCGTATGTAACTGGCCCTCAGCAAATGTTACACGGAGTATGAACACGGTGCCCAAACATGACCGAAAACAATGTTTTTGAGTGCTTCATCTTTGTTCGGCAAAATATTTTCCACTGCTCTGTCGAATGCGTGTCAATATTTCCTTATTGCTTTCCCCTAGGATTGGTGATGTAGTACTAGACAAAGTTGATTTTTTTTATGTATCAAAGCTTGAAATAAAAGATTGATTTGTAAAATCATTGTTTTTAATTTGGGCCGGTCTTTGGAACATGACGTACAATGAAACAAAATTGAGCCAATGGGCAAAAATATCAACCTAATTATAATGAACCCTGAAACTCATTTAATTTATTTTTTATAAACTTCAATCAACTCATTCAACAAAGTTTTGGCCAGTGTCATGCCGTCGTAACCGCGTTTCATGAAAATTGCTCGCATGTTTTTTTGTTTGTTCGTTTGAATGCATTCGTACTGTTGCTCTGTAATTTACAGTTTTAGTTCTGTGGTTATTTTGTAGGTCTTCACGTACTCATGTTACGTGTGAAATCCTCTGCTTGTGCTAGATCGTTTTGTTTTATAGTCGAGAGGTACACTTTTGATATGGTTATAGTACTTATAAGAAAACAGGAAATTAAACTACTCATAATATGAGTTTAGAAGCGATTGATGTGAATGAAGTACATTTAAAAAATAAAATAAAAATATTAAAATGTTGATAGGCCAAAAAAAGAGCTTAAGAAACATTTAATTACACAACAACTCATTCTAAGCGCACGTTTCTAAAACGTCTTTCCAATGGCGAATAACCGGCAAGAAGAATGAAAGAATATTATTAAAAAAATGTTTTACTATTTCAAAAAATATTAAAATTTTAAAACTATAGAGTGGCGTAACGATATTGCAATAGATTTAAGAAATTATTTCAATCTGAACTCTACTCTGTCTTGGACATTTTATGTTTCTGGGTAAAATGTATGTGTATTATTAATGTTCGAGTTACAAAAAAAATCTCCCAATTTGAAATTAGTTTCGGCAACAGTATAATGTTTTAAGTAATTAACGTAGTACATGCAAAAAAATATCACTTAGGTTTTGATGGATGAGTTCCAACGTTGACTCGCTTCGTTAGCGAATACATGTAAATTAAAGCTACTAGGAAAGAATGGAATACTTTATAGGAAAGCGATATCAACTAGGAGAAATTCCCATTTTCTTTTTGTAAAATACTATAATAGTGAACTTGTAAATTTATAGACTAATAGTATAGACTAATAGACTACCTCTTTATCTAATATTATAGCAGAAGGAAAGAGACAATACCTTTTTGACGAAACTCAATGTTCAAGTAATCAACAAGTTTTACTGAAAACTTATTTATTAAAGTATAAAAAATAGAGAGCAAACATTAAAGTGTACATTAAATTCACAATGTAGTATATGTATGGCAATACCTCGAGATAAATATACTCATTTTTTACACACATCAAAATAGAACATTGTGTAAATATAAAAACGGTTTATTCACGTGTATTTATAGTTCGGGACTCAAAAGGAGACCTTAATCATAAGCGGACGTGGCAGCGGGCGAGTAACTCGAAACCCAACTCCATCCTTCCTTTTTTAAATTAATAATTATGTATCCTCATCACCAATTTATTGTAATTGTTTACATTATAACAATGCCTAGAGATTAAATCGCGTCAACCATTATTTATCTACAATATATCACATTTTTCATCACATTGCATTGTATATTTGTATTCCCTTTGCGGGTAAAGGCCAATTAGTAGTCAGGTCAGTCACTAATGAGCTGACGATGACGATAAACCGATTTTCAAATCATTAGGGCTTTCTAACATCGATTGTAGAGCACTAATGAGTCTAGCAAATATAGGACACTCTGTATACAACGTGGTTTGGAACACGGTCATGTTTTTAATAACGCTTCTATCTGTGGAATAAAGAAATTCATTGAAGGAAGCAATAAGGTCACAAAAAGTTTATACAGGGTGTGATTAAAAACATCATTATTATCATGTCAGTCTGTTATAACCCTTTGCAGGGTTCAGGACTCTTCTTTGGTATGGCACTTTTTTCGATCTTATGCATCCTTTAGTCAGATATTTTCAATAATGTTTACGATATCATTAATCCAACGTTACCAACTTAGATCGAAATAAATTCGTTGAAAATAACTTACACGTAACAAAATCCCTACAATATATTCTGCATGCGACATTCTCGAAAATCACCAACCGATTAAATTAAAACTAAAGCTCTAAAAGGGTTCCTGTGTTGTGAATATCAGCTCGGTACCCTAAAAATATTTGCAAAACAAACACTCGTCTGGCACACGACTAGCTTTACGTCACACCTCTGTTCACCGTAGGGTTGCCGGCAACGAATTTCAATTGTAATCAAATATGTCGGCCGGCGGTCTGGGTAAACAAGATAAAACGGTGTAAATGTGTGCTGTGACAACCCTGCGCGTTCCTTGCGACCTAGCGTGTACGGTTATCAACTTATATACGTTATACAATGGGGGTTGTAATGAGGAGACTTTGGTAATAGGTTGTTTAATATATCAGTACATTTAGAAATAATGTTTTCTTTTTTGTAAAGTTTATTATTAAAACCAGAATTGATTTTAGTCTATGAATGCCTCACAGCTGGGGAATTAGCTCATTTTTCTTTTGAGGTAGCCTAAAGCTTCAGTCAATAAAGAGGTTTATAGAGGTCAGATATCAAGAATTAGTTACTTTATATTTGGATAACTATTGACTAGGGACGGAACTACTATGGCGAATAATTTTGTGTTTGGATCTAAACGAAACGAGGTAGGTTGATTTTGTGAGCAGAATTATTTCGAAAGCAGCCTATAATATAATTGGCAGCATACAGGTTCTCCTGTATAAACAAAATCACTCCCGCCTCTACATCGAATGGAAAAAACACAACAAAATAACAATCAAAACGAATTATCTCATAATACAACAATTGAATTTCAAAAACGTATTCGAAAATACCCACAATATTGTTTAGGGATTCTTTGTAAACGACATACAAAATGTTGTTATTTGAAGAATGAGCGTCTATTTTGTGAAAATGTATTGTTAGGCTAATACGGTTATTATGATGAAATGAACAATTTATGTTGTTTCCATTAGTTATATGCGTGTATTGTGGGCTAAAAGCGGCTTTACAATAGCTGGCTCTACTCTGAGTGCTGTTATGTTGGCTTTGCTTTCCAGTCGATATGGATTTTGTATCGGTGTCATGATTTGTTACGAATACTGAAGTGTGAATAAGCTTCAGACAATTTATATTTTAACTAATAATGTTTGAGATTGAGATTAAAAGTATCTAAACTATTTAAAGCACCAAATCCTTTCATAATAAACTTTTAACTTTCTAGAGTATGACTAGCTGAAACGCTGTTTTGCTATTAATTTTATAAAGATCTTGTTTATTTCTGGTGTACAAGCATTATTGGGATTGGGATGTTAGGTACCTAAAATTGTTCCGCAAAAAAAAAAAAATGGGATATCGCGGAAAGCCAATTAATTCCATATTCCGTTAAGAAAATAGCAGCAAAGCAAAAATACAACTTCGAAATTGTATTTTTACCACTTCTAATTTTTTTCGGACCAAACTTCCCTAATTACACATACATCAAATTAAAAAAGAAATAACCATAATAATACCAGGCAGGTGCATTACGGAAGCGACTTACTTTGCATAATGAAGTTATGTTTCTTAACTCACAATGCTTAACATATTTAATGAGGCTGTGCATATTTTAGGGTCGCCCTTAAAACACCTTAACTGGCCCTTTAAAACACATAATCTCTTACTTGACCTCTTATTCATAGGGCTGCCCGAGGCTTATTTATGGAATGATTTTGACCTTGTGACCGAGTGGGGATTCCATGGAATTTGGAGTTAAAATATGTCAGTTTCGTGTCTAATAACTTAAGAAGTTTATTTTGTATTCGTTTTGTAAAACTTTTTAAGCTATTTTGTCTTTGTTTTTTTATGAGAGTTTATGGTAGGTATTAGTAATTTATACGTGGAATATTTCAATTGATCATTGATAAAGTTGTTGAAACCATACCTAACCTAAAATAGTAGGTACCATAATATATCTAAGCTAAGAATTATTATAATCTAGCCACGGGCCCGCCCACAAAAAATCTAAAATGATCCCACGGGAACGGAAAATCAGGATAAAAACTATCCTAAGTGTTAATTCGGGTTTTAAACTATCTGCGTACAAAGTTTCGTCTAAATCGATTCAGTTGTTTTTGCGTTTAAAAGGTACAAACTTTCGCGTTTATAATATGAGCAGTACCACATGCATTAATACATGTCAAACATTTTTATAGCTACACATTGTTGCAGTTCGTGCAATAGTGAATGTTCTACTAGTGCTTATAAAATTACTCATTAAACAGATTGCAAATATTTCCCGGTATAACAGTGTTGAATATTAATAACAAAACATAACTGGTTATTACATTAATACAGAAATATTAGTTTCATTTAAATATTAGGTAACATTGTTGCTCAAATGTACAACATGCGACTATCGACCTTAACCTTCCGTGTATAAAGAGTAAAATGTGAAATATCCTGAATTTCCGTAATAGTTGAAATTCTTACAGATCATGTGTTTTTGTAGCAGCGAGTACATCAAATATACTAGAAATATACTAGATTTCAGGAGTGATATTTGTTTGCAAACTTGTTTTTCTTTCTACTTATTGTACGGAATCCGCAGTATCGCTAGTCCGACCTTGACTCCTTATAAAATCCAGATATCTAAAAAAACGACATTTGTCTATTTCGATTACATGTACAGAGCGCATGTTTCACTGAACAGGATTGTGATGAAATGTAGTGGATTACACCTATATAAAATTTTCGAATAGGGTTCTAAAAACGCGCATATATATAAACACAATAAAAAAAGACATTTTTACTTATAGCAACTTGATTACGCATTTTAATAATGATATAATTAAAAATACACGAAATAAAAGTGAAATTTATTATTTTTGGATACGCTATCTATTTTTATATTCTAAAAACTTCTAAAAATAATATGCCTACTGTTCTTGTTAATAGGCTTATCACCTGGTAACGTCAAGAAGGGGCTATTTAAGGACACAAAAATATTATACCGGGGTCACGTTAAATTTAATTAAGAACAATTTATAAAAAAAAGGTTTTTAGAAATTATCTTTTACTTACTGTTTAGGTTCGAAACTAATATCATGCTTGACCTCCAGACAGGTTCAAAACACCTAATCTGTGTGAAGGTAATTAAATTATTTTAAAATTGGTATTTGATGAATAAATTTTGATGTCTAATTCTAGGAATGGCACTGAAGTGTGTTCGACGACGATTTATTATCAGTTTATTTTTATGATTAAAATGTTAACGATGAATGAAGATGTAGATGTTTTTATGATTTCAATGACTGTCAAAAACATATTTTTAAATCAAATTTTGCGATGGTATTTACTTTGTGTGTTTGCGAAATATTGGCTCATAGTCATTAAACTGATTTATAAATTTCTACTGAAGTGGCATCTGGTGAAGGGTTAATAATCAGCTTGTTGTAGTCCAGCTTATCAGAAGCTTTGCGGAACAGCACTGCTACGTTAGCTACCCTAAAACATTTCTGGTAATTCTTATTTCTAAAAAAAAAAAATTGGTGACTTTTGTTAAAAATGTGATCTATCTGAAGCACTAAATAGATATTCTCGTTCAGAACTCGGTCATGTTATCGAGTTTATAAATCAAAGGAACTATCAAAATGAACTCATCTCGGATTACATTTTAAACTACTTATTTTGTATTGAACCTTTCAAAATACATAATATTACAAGGGGTGCATGAAAAGACACATTTAGTATGCCGTTTGTCGGCAGCGAGCGAGCCCAGATTTTATCGAGTTGCCCCTCCGCCCCTTATGAATGATTGATTCATACATTGAGCTCGTGTATGTGTGGTATTACGTGTGTAATCGCCTCATTGCGGATGTGTGAGTGTGCCGTCCTATTTGAATCGTTCGGACGCTGAAGGAGACCGTTGTGTTCAGTAATACCGTAGATAGTATTATTCACAACAGGATTAGTAACATCTAGTAGATGCATTTTGTTCCAGGAATGTTTACGTACATCAATATAATATAATTCTACTAAAGGAGATCAATACCGGCTGTTGGCATGTCAAAGCATAATCATACTTGGTTAAAATTAATCCAAATTAATTTTTAATTCAAATGAAATTTGAATGGTTTATTATTTTTATTCAATCAGTATTTGATTCTTTGTATAGTTTGTAATTAAGAAGCTTACCTTTAATAGAATACTGTTAATCACTGTCTAACAATAAACGATACTCAAAATACTTAATAAAAGATCAAAGGAACTTGTCGACACATTTGTACTGAATACGGCATGAATGTCGCATTTCAACAAAGCCTTCACCCATTTATTTGTGTACGCCAAATATAACAAACAGTATTTATTCAGAATCAACGACGTATCACATGGATGGACTTTCGAAGTACACATTGTTAATTCATCAATACACCGTCAAGCGAAAACTAACCATATAGCCCTTACATATAGAGTTCAACGTTGAATTGATCAACATACCCCCTGCCATCGGCGCGAAAAGGGAAAGAAAGCGCGAATAACAACATTGTTATCGCTAATAAGTCATCGTTAGCCATAAACGGTGTTCTTTTGACCCAACATTAATGTAGGGGGAAGTGGAAAATAGACCGTTTTACTTTATAAATATGATCTATTGTTGCGTGACCTAATTCTAAGTGTAAACGATGTCCACGCTACAAGGAAACTCTTGGTAATTTTGGTTAATTCCATTATGGTCTCGTTTATTTGTTGGCATCTTTTGTGCATTATTCAACGTTGTGGTTTCAACGGTTTTTTAATGTTGAGTAATTAATTTGATAGGCCACAACTTTTTTATGAAAGATGAAGATTTTTTTTAAGATTTTGTCAGTATGATCTTATAACAAGGTTCATTCTAACGTTCATATTCCGAAAACGAAGAGAATAAATCAAAAACTTTTCTTAGTAATTCTAGAATAAGAACAAAGTGACTTAAATGACTTAGAAAATAATATCTTTCTGAAAACTGTAGCTACATTATGTAGATTAAGGTGAAAGTGAAACCTTACCATGGATTGGAAAACAGTTCTTGGAAGACTTCACCTAGCTGGAATCTGGATTAGATTTTCCTAACCGTAATAAGACTTCATATAGTCAAAATAATATTTGGCTTTTGTAAGCGCGTGATGTTGAAAGAATGTACAAAATGAAACGTTTCCATTCGATTTTCTGTTTCATGAGTTAATCAAACTCTCAATCGTAGTTTTGTTTTTGATTTAATGATTGAGTAGTCATCATTGTTACATACTTATTAAATAATTTAAATGCAGTAATTTTACTGTATCTCATGACAGGTAGAGAGTTGAAATAACCCACTCAAAACCTAATGATAATCAATGATATACTTTGAACGTAAGATAAGTGATTTAGCATAAAACATTTTTTTAATACATGTTTTAATTATCTCCGAGTATACCCAATTCCACCAGTATTGAAGGTCACTTGATTAAAATCTTTGCCAAAAGTCGCGCAAAAACCTTCGATATAATTTGAAATAGATTTCTTCTTCGAGGAGTTTTAAATCAGAAGCAATTTCTTTGGGAATGATTGATCGCTGTTAAGCGCTGTATCATCCATCTAATATCTGTCATACTCTCGTGTAAGTCGATTGCTAACTTATAACTTTAATCTTTAAGCTAAAGTTATGTGGATTTCATAATGTGTTCTCAAATTCGATTTAGTTTGATTTGTAATTAATCTGTTCTGATAAGCAACTCTCTTTTCGTATTATGGCTTCAAGATATATAGTAAAAAGTTTCTATGTATTTTTTGAAAACTCTTCTTATTACATTTGCCACTTTTACAAGCAATGTATGTATGTGAGTTATATGTGACGTTGCTGCAATGCCGCGTGTTTCAAATAAATAATCACTTAAATAGGTTCAGGTATTTCGGAGTTATCGGCATACGCTCGTAAAAAAACGAATTTAGAACCATCTCCTTTTTTTTGTAAGTTAAAAATAAGCCTTAAATACTAAGCCATGTTTAAAAGAGCTATTGTTGTCGGTTAAAAAAAGAGCTAGAGATCTCTCGATCTCTACCATTATTTTTGAGGATAAACTCCATAGTAGGGAATACACGTGTGTTCAAGTATAAACCTAAATTTATTCAGTTTATGTTAAACAGAGATAGTTAATCGAGTGTCAGGTGGTTGCGGCGAGCGGGGATCCAGGCAGCGCCGCGACATGACGCCTCGCACATTTTATGGTTCGAATGTTTTGAAGTGTGCTTGTTCACATGGAATAATATTATTATACGTCATTGTGTAATATATGCGAGTATTATTTGGAGATTCATAGTTTTTAATTGATGTTCTTTTGTTCGTTTCTTTCATTCGTTTGATAATACATCTTTTCGAACAGTACTTGGTATAAATGAAACATTGAATCTTTAGAAGGAGAGATTGAGTTTTTTTTTCGTTAATTCTCAAGCAGAAACCGAGTGCTACTATGTGTAGTTTTTTAAAGTACTTTTTAAGAGCAACTGTGTTTTGAGGACAAATCTTCTCAATTCACAGAAAAAAGGATCAGCGTTCAAATTACACTTATTGCCAACTTATCGATTTGTCATTTTACATAATTTGTTTTATTACCGATTCCTTTAATGCTCATTGTTACAATTTACCTACAAACGATCACTCAAAACTTACCGTTACAAAGTTTCATCAAACAAAATACATTTTTCAATTCACGCGAACTCCCTAATGTGAATCTCATGAGTGGCGCAAATGTAGCTGACATCGAAAAAATGTATTTTACATTGCGTTGTAAATCATTTGGGTTCGAGTTAGTTCAACTGTTCGTATTATGTATTTGTATTTACTAATAGACTTATGTTTATTAATAAAAATTGACACGATCTGTTTAGTCTGAAACAAATACATTAACAATTAAAAAACAAAACATGATCGTCGTTTCATCCGGAAAAATAGAAAATGTCCTCTATTTTTCTTTCGCAGATTAAGTATAGTCATCCGCCGTGAGGTAAGCATTCTAACGTTCTCCGTAAATTAATATCATTGTTATGTAATAATTCACATACGCTCATACATTTGTTTGGAAGTCGAGGTAAGCGGTCCCATCTGACTGCTAGCAACAACGATTATTTTCACACTTCGGCGTTTTTACGAAACCAGCCTTTTAAAATTATTAAGTCGGCCGTAAGCGTAGTTTAAAAAAGCCTTACCTTATCTAAAGTTACCTCCTCAAATCTATTCTATATATAACTGTCAATTCAATTAATTTCAAACTAACTGAAACAGTCTCAATTGGATTTGGAATTATAAATAATTGTCATGTTCTACTGAAACGATAACTAAATCATCACAGTAATTGGGAAGCGTGTTGTTACAGAACAACCCAAAGTTCGGCGAGTAATTTAAAAGTCTGGACCCATTTCTTACATCGTAGAATCCTTAACTCTAATTAAATGAAGGCTTGTTTTTCTCAACAAGTTTTGTCAAGTGAGTTTGATAGTCTGCAACCCGCCTAAGAGGACCAAGAGTTGTAAAACTTTGCGAAACAAAGCCCCACGATCGTTTGTCATGTTTTTGTTCAGAAGACTTAAATTAGATGCCTTGTAATGAAAAGGGTATTTTTGTGTAATAGCACTAAATAATTTGGGGTTAATGTAGTCACAGCTTTTTGTATTGGGAAACTTACTAATTAATTATTTAGCAGGTTTATTAAAAGTTTGTTATTAATTCGCACACTCATTAGTTATCTCGTAGGTAACAATAAGACTGGCTTTGTAGTTCGTAATTAAGGTATACACTATAAAATATTATAAATTAGCTCTTAGTTTTCAAATCGCTGATTACAAATGATTCAATTTATAAAACAGTGATTCTATTGTGGCAGCGTAGCAAATCGTAGCCATTTCGTAGCAGTGCTACGCGCTACGTTCCTACCGTAGACCGTAGGTCTTAAACGTAGCTTACACGTGTGATGCATTGCTAATAATGATAATGTTATAAATTATTGTGTAAGTATGCATAATCCTGTATTAAAATAAGTATTATTGTAATGAGCACATGATAATATTTACAGGGATTATTTATACGGGAAAGTTTCGCTAAACAGCTCAATCAACTTCCTAGTATAATGCTAATGTTCCGCTTTGATCTTTGTTGCTTTCAATGCTGGGAATTGCGAACGCCTTTTATATGAACCGCTATTATGCTATGTACACGTGTACGGAATTATCTAAATATGTACTAATTATGTAAATAAATATTTTTACTGTACATCATCATTATTTATATGATTCTGCTATTGGTTAAGGTCGACAACTTTAAATAATTTTATAATCTGATGATGAATTTTATTAGTTCTTAAAAAAATGCGTTTTTAACCCGCTTTAGTTTTGACAGTAAGTACATTAAGCAAAGTGGTTTATTTGATTGTATTTTAAAGAGAACACAATAAAAAATGATACTTTTTAAACGTTTAAAATTAGTTATCTAAAGTGGATTAAGTAAATAATTATGCCATAAACATTCCGTGCAATAAATTTGAGTAAGAACACATGTATCGCGCGATCACACAGACTAATCACATTATTTAAATTGTTTTTAAAATGTTATTGACGTCAAACACGGGATTTTTCATGATAATGTTCCATGTAGGTTTAATAGCCGGCTAGTAGAATATTATGGAAATAGATACCAGTGTTAGGCATGTTATTATATTGAGGCAGATTTAGTGATAAGATATGATGTTGCAAGCAATGATATGTAGGTACCATTACATATTATGTTGCTATATCGCTATAACGCTAAGGAATTAAACACGCAAACATACAAATAACATACACAAATATATCTAGACTTAAACATAGCACAAATATTTGTTGGAAGCGGGAATCGAACCCGCAACTTATCACGTACACTGGCTTAGCGACCGATAATAATTTTCATCAAAAAGATTCGCTTTTCGTGCATTCATTTCTGAATATTCTATATTAAATTATGACTACCTTCACCTCTTAAATATATAATAAATAATATAAATATTTAATTTTCAAATTAAAACGTGACATTGGTTTAAGAAGAGGGATTGATTTTCTAAATAAATTTAATAACATTTTTCACGTCTTACTTATAGATTTTGGCAAAATAAATCTCTTAATTTAAGCCAACCCACGGTCGCATTACCGTACTAAGAAAATTACGGTTCTATTGTTTCCAACGAAAATCAAACAAGGTTTAATTCCTCTGAACTATTAAAGCTTTAGTGATATTTTAAGCACCCATAAAAGAGACTCTTGAACGATTAAATAAAATTTTCATTGAAATAAAACTAATTTTACGGATTTTATCGCGGTTTACATTTATTTATATTTTAGTTCCCGACGTTTCGACAGCTTTGCAGGTATCATGGTCACGGGCCGACTGTTTCAATGTCTAAAATTCGCGTAAACCTAAGAAACCACTAACATTTTCATTTTAAGACTGAGACAAACAGAAACAGCAAATACTCAAACAGATATCTCCATCTCGCTTCCTCAGCAAAATGTACTTTTTATGTTCCCACAGTACGACATTACACGATAATTACAATAATAACAGAAGCTGACACATTAAACGTGTCATTAGAACAGGCTGTCGGACTAACGAGTCGGAACATGTATGCTTGCATGTCTGTCGGACAGAAAATCGGTCATTATTCAACATACTCGTACGCTATGTTTTTATGCACTGTCAGACGACCCATTTAGTGTTACAACTAATTTTGTATTAATTTCTGCGGTATAACGGCTGTGGTTCAAGAAGGAGCGGTTTTTAATTGCATAGTGTGATGGCTTTACGGTATACCGATTTATATGCTGAAGGTCAAAACTACGAATCTAGGCTATTATATAACTTACTTTGGCTGTTTACTGAAGATGAACTTTTATTGAAAACTTCTGTCCGCCTGTGTAACCAAAATTCATGAAATACGAAATATATGCACCTATATATTTAACAAGCAATGACTTATTTAATTTTTTGTGAAATTATTTTCAACGTTGTCATTTTACCTGTGTTGTAAAATTCTCTCATTCAAAAAATAATAAAGTTTATTTTTTTTCAGGTACGTAAGGCAGCTAAAAATCTAGGATACGTAAGAAAAATCATTTTCAATAATATCATTTATCAATTTTAACTTTATTTTAGTTAACATAATAAAAAAATCGCTTTTAGTATAAGGCTTTTTAATCATGAGAGCTAAGAATTCTATTCAAAGGAATATTACAGATCTAGAATTATTTAATGTTTAAAAAGGAAATCTGATTAATCTTGAATTATTCAGAAATGGTGGGGAACTGTTTGTTTCGTTGTTGATTTCTATTTATTTCCCTCGTAAAGAGTTCTTAGAATTTCTATACAGATGTTAAGGATTAAATAAATTATTATGCTTCATTTCAATACTGTTTGTTTTTGGGTTTTGAATGGTAAAAAAGCAACCCTTAAGCTACGCGGTGTGTTCTTCCGTCTGTGTCCAGCCTCTATTTCACGAACGGTGATAGCTAGAAAGTTGTTATGACGTCACGGATGACGTATTTCTAGTATCACTCTAACAACATATAGTAAAATACGGTTGGTAGGTTCAAATTTTAATAGGTGTCAATGTTATGCATTTCTTTTTGCAATTTTACAGAACCCTCATTGCTGCTTTTTTTTTACTCAGAAATCAACTTGTATCATAAATAAAGGAAATCTCTTTTTCACGGAACCACTACACTGAATATAACAAAACAAGAACATTTCAAGTTTTCCTCTTAGTAACAATTCGATGAAAGCTTATAACTTCGTACCGCGCCGTAAATAATACATCATGCATTACGCAGTAATTATAAGCGCAATGCAGTTATACTGAACCCGTTACCCGGTATTTGCAGATACATATGACACACGATATTTTAAAATGCCGTGTATCGGGCGATCTGATACGTAACAGTCGTGTTGAACACGCCCATAATATCGTGATCGCACGACTGATTCCCTTTCATAATATAATTTGCTCTTTCAAATAATTTACTGTCCAGTCCCTTTACTATGCACGCTTAAAGAGAAAGTATTGTCAAAGTACAACCGAAACGGCACATTACACTGCGCATAGCGGTCTCTTGCTTCAACAATGCCATAGTCTTTGTGAAAAATCTCACAGTACTGGCGTTGCACGTTTCATTCCACGAAGGGTGGTAGAGTTGTTGCGTTTGGTTGTCAGTTTAAACTACTACGTATTGACAGTTTCATTATTTATTACTGGAAACTGATGGCTGTTTAGGTCTTGTGGTTGTCAAGGCAAAGCAAAGGTTTGCTGCTGTTTCACTCAAGGTATGACGGTTTGAGAAGTTTTCAATTTAAGCTATGAATAGTTGAGTTGAAAAACGCTGAGTGAAGTCAGGTTTAAATTGATTTTAGGCATTATTCAAACAATAGTACCAAAGCAACATATCTATCGGCTCCATCGTTCTCAAAAAAGACATGTAAAAATGATAAAATATCCTATTTGCAGAATAAATAATTTCATTTCCGAAATTGTGTTACACTAACTAACACCTAGAACTCAAATCCTTTTAACCTATAACAAGCCAAAACTCAAGTAAAAATATTTATATATCGGCTTATATTCGCTGACGAAATTCAATAGAAACATCTCTCAAATACGAAATATTCAGCAAACTATTAAATTAGCTGTTCAATTTTGTTTCAGCAAATAGTTTTACATCAGAAATGCTAAAATGTAATTTCAAAAGGACCGATAATAATTATTTAGCTAAACTAGCGTCCTTTTCGAAATTTCACGAGAGGTGAATAGTGTTTTGAAATTCGTTCGGAAAATATCAAAATTGAAATTCCAATTCGGCATTTTGCGTTGTTAATAAATTGTGATATTATTGGAAGTTCGTCATTGTTGGAGGTTTAGTTTCGACGTTAATTAAGTACGGGTTAAATATTATTTCAGAGTATTTGTATGGTACCTATTTTACCTGTTTGTTTGATGATATTGTTGTTACGTTTTCTGAGACGTAAGAATGGGTTAAAAAGTTACTAAAAAATAAGAGAAAAAAGTTTTAAAAATACACTATTAAGCAAAGTTTTAAAATTATTATTGGAACTAAATATCATTATTCATTTAAAGATTCCTCGAAGATTGTTAGTTTTGCATGACAAATACATTTAACAGAATAAAAGAACAAAAACGGAAAGACCATCAAAATCCAATAAATGTAAAAAAACACTGAACTTAAAATCGTTTGAAACTAACGATTCAAATTGTGCACTTCCAATTTAATATCGAAATTACACTTAAACGCGGTAATTGTTCGGCAACCCTAATCGCAGGGTTGCCACAGAAATGATTCTAACTATAAAACAGCGCTCATTGGTCAGTCAATACTTCCCAATCAATATTAAAAACCACTTTAAAGCCATTATAAAGACTGATTCACGATTGCGTGTAGATATCGCTTTTGTATGAATAAATAAGCAATTCGCGGTAAGGCCGGCTGCACACGTGCGGGCAGGACATAAAGCTCGGACGTGCTCCGTAATTGTAGCAAATGATCGCGTGTGGACCGCCGACTACGTTCGACTGCTCATATTAAGATTGTGCTAGATGTTGTAATATAACTCTATGTTATTTGACAATAATCATTTGTTTTGAAATTCAAATTCGTATGTAAATAAATGAAACAGTAATTGGTTGTAATTATTGGTCACGACAAACGAAGCTTAAAAGAGTTCGTTTAACCATTTTAATTGAATTAGTTTAGAGGTTAATTTATGTTAAGGAATGTCTTTTGGTGTTCGTAAGGTTTTATTACGTTTTGGTTTTCAGTTATTGGACAGCTGTTATGTATGTCGACATTCTATTATGAAACTAATTGAGAAAACGAGCATGTTTAGGATTGTTTACGCAAATTAACGAAACATATTTTTCTAACAAATATGTAATTTATAAGTAACATTCTGTTAGCCACTGCTACGAAACCATATTGAGTAGTACCTCTCTCATAACAGTAACACTTTAATTTTAAAAAGAATAACCAACAGGTATGAAGTTTTCAATTGCTTCAAACGTATTAACAGAATCTTGCATAAACTACAAAAATGTGTAAGATTTTGTTAAGCAATTCTAGCCATTTGCAGTGCCTTAAAATACAATTCAAAACCAAACTAAGCAGTTACACAGCTCACAAACCATAAACATTCAATGGCATCGCAACAAAAACGAAAGTACAATATAGAAACGGTACAATTTCAGTAATAGCTCTTAAACTTTCCTGAACTGAGACTGAATACGTTATTTCTACGAAATGGCGTGATATACGTACATTTCGTCATGTCTGAACCCCGGCCGTGCCCGGATTACTCAATTAGTTCACTCTATTGTTTACGAATGGACAAAAGTTGTACGCTTGTTCGTGTGCTAATGGGGCTGAGGCTTTCTTGTGTACGCCTTGGAGATCTTACGTCTGATGTATTGAAGTCCTAATCTTTAATGGTTTACTTCATTTCTGTTTGACGTTTTGCCTCATTTAGCGCTTTTGAGCTAAGGGCCAAGAAGAATTATTTAGAAGGTTGTTGAGAGTTTTTTTTACCTGCAAGTTTATAATATACTTGACGAAACATGATCGGATGACTAAGAACATTTAAAACTGGACTCTATCTTTTTGTTGAGACGTCGTATTTTCACTGTTTGATGTTAACTGCAGTATGTGGTCTCGTTTCCATAACAGCAACAGTGCTTTCAGCTATGGAATAACCTGAGGAGCTTCTTGCCAGTTTTTTTTCCATATTTGCGCATCTAGAGTCATTATATGTTACATACGTTTCTAATTATTCTTGAGTGTTATTTATGATATTTCTTTATTTTGATGTTAAGGGCTCAAAGAACAGAAAAAATCAATCTTAACATTACACACTATAAGTGAATTAAAGACTGTAAACAAAAATTTCAATCTACCAACGACTTAGCAATCCATTTTCGCTGGTGAATATTTTAAAAGCAAACCAAGTGAACAAAGTCTTTATAATCTAAAATCACGTGCGATCGACGCAATCTATCGTCGTCGGGTCGTTCGGCAAATGTTTACCAGTCGATTACGAACCCCGCCTTTAGCACATACATTCAATGTTGTCCTTTCATATGTATAATGGAAATAGTTTTACTGAATTTCATTATTTAATGGATTTTGTGTCGAATTAGAATTAGAATTTTTGAATTCGATTTTTGAGAACGAGTTAGAATTTGATAGATAAAGATTTGTTCTGTTATAACTTTTAAAAGATAGTCTAGCTTGATTTGCGTCTTTTTGATGACTAGAGTGTCTTTTTAAGAAAAAATAATAATTGTTTTTTGTGTATAAAGTTGCCTAAACTTAGAATCAGCTCATTTACCAGAAACGGTGTTACAATATGTTACCAAGATTTGAGATAATTTCCCAAATTTTTAAAATCCTTCGTTACCTTATTTTTCGTAATCAAAGCTTTATATAAGAACCTACTTCTTAAATATACAAAGAAAATACCATTCTAAGCTTATTAAAACCGACACTTTAAGATAAAAGATATTCCCAAAACGCCGTCTCAAATCTTTTCTCTATTAATTAAAATTTAAAGGAACGGGGCATGCCGAAATGTAATTTCGTGAGCCCCCTGTCATTCATTAAAAAAGGTATCACGGAAAGCAATAAGGCGCCGATACGGCAAACAATCTCTGAATATAATAGACGTTTAATCCACACAGCAAAGTAATTTAAAGAAAAATAACATTAGCAATTCAGATTACTTCTCTATCGGGAGCCTTTATTAACTGTCAAACTGGGAAAAGTGAGGACCAAAACAAATTGACTTTGTAAAGGTCGCCACTTGATCGCTGAACTCGGTTCTATGAAGATGATGTCATTTTCCTCCGGAGGCTTTGCTTTTTTAAGCAACTATAGTGCACTGTATACATGGTGCATATGTCAAATCTCCTTTTTCAATCAAGAACCTAAGAGCAAAGAAGACACATAAAAGGATAATTATATAAAGATAACACGTTTGACCTCCTGGCGTAGGTTATTGCTTGATACTAAATTAAGATATTGAAATCGAAATTAAGATTATCAACTCATTTTATTTAATAACACAATGAAATCCGTTTGTTATTTACCCATTTTCAATTTGATTACAGCGACAAATTTAGTCATTCTATTGATAAATAACTTTGGTTATTGTTTAATTGGAATGCTTTTGGTGTACTTGAATCCGCCAACTATTTCATACTTACATATGTAACATATGTTGTGCATGTAGCATAGCTGTCATACATAAATTTATTGATACAAAAAGATAGTAAAATTGACTTGTGTAACACAGTCATTAAAATTTAAACGCTGCCGCGCTGTTCAAATTTGAAAACAATCATCATATGAAAGATAGGCGTTTTTTAAATTTAAAAGTGCCAAAACAAGAAAACTCTTTGATACGGCAACAGTGATTTAGACTATCAGATATTTCTGTTATTTTACTGATAACCTTATAACTAGGTCCAACTTCTGCGTGACTCAAAAACAGCTCTATTATACACATTTACTCAAACAAATCTTAAGATCTAAATATTAAGGTATATAATATTTTTAGTTTTTATGTCTTACTGGTGGACTAATAAACGAGTATCACAGCTAATTGGAAGCGGGATAATGGTGTGCGAGGAGATTGCGGATGGTATGTGCTCGTAAATTAAGGGGAGGGGGGAGGGGAACGGGGAAAGGGAGCTAGAACATTAGGGCCGTTGAAGGATAACCCGCAATTTGGGAACTTTTTACTTTCTTATCTTGTATTGGGATGCGTCTTGTTGATTAGTGAAATGAATTGATTGCTTTTTTGTGTAGAATTAAGTGGCAGGTTTTGTTCGATTGAGTTGTAGTAGTATGTACGGATTATAAAGTATTTTCGTTTGGTCTATAGATATATTTGTTAGGAATTTGTAACAGTGGTCTACTTAAAAACTCTAGAATTGTTACTTCGAATTGATTAGTTAGCGATAATAACAATTTATCAAATAATTTCATGTTTTGATATTTTTTGTTCTGTTATTATATTATGCTCCGTCATCATTACACATCCATATTATGTTTTCAAACACTCAAAATAACAATCGTGGATATCAATTACAGTAAATAAAATTGAATTATTATGGCTTTGAATAGACCTCAATAAAACCGCGGAATATTTTATTACCGGGTATAATTTTCAAAACCCAACACTTTTTTCCGTAACACGATGAGTATTCGAGAAATCATTAATATAGATTGTATTCAAACGTCCTATTTTAATAAAGTGAAATCCATACGTTTTTGTTTTGGTTTCTCTTTTTTGTTTTCTTTGTGTTGTGAATACTAATTATGATCATAATTATCTTGATAACTTTAGTCTCAACGTTCACATAAAGTATATTCGTAGAAAGATGCATATATCACAGGTTTAATTGTAAAAACATTTAAAATATTCGCATCAGTGCTTCAGTATTTTTTTTTTCAACATAACAAAAAGTCTGTTTCAACAGTTCAATCATGAAACTAAATCCCAAAAATTTGCATGAACTTCCATTTTCCAAAGATGGATTCCACAAATTCAGAATCCAGGTTTCCTCACTTGGTGATCAATGCTCAAAACCTTTCCTATACGGTAAGAGGCCTGTACCTAGCAGCGGGACTTATAAAGACTAGTTAACCGCCTTCAAAAATATAAGAGGGTCCTATTAGTTCCAAGTGAGATCATAACACACAACGAAATATACGAACACCCATTACACATCGAACGTCAGAACACATCCACTAATATTTGAGACATCGATACTTCGATTCAATTTTGTTAATTGGTAACGTGACGCGTGTATTTCACGGCAACTATTAATTAATGAGAACCTGTAATCGAATATATTCTGTATTTAGGAAGCTATCGTGTCTGTTTACTATAAGTTGTGTTTGCTTGATAAATAATAAGAAATAACTTTGAATGACGTATCACCTAATACGAGGTATATATTGACCAAGATAGAATTTCAACCCACTCAGCTTATCAGGGTCTTCTGCTGGACTTAAACTTCCCACAAGTAACACCGCAACAGGAAAGGGCCTCCGCCGGCCGTCACCGTTTAAAACTATAATTTTTCCGTTTTGGAAGCAAGGTTGACCAACACACGATCTAGAGCGGCGTCTTGCTATCAAAAATGCAACAAACATTAAAAGGAGATCTAGGCGTTTGGGTCCTAATGCATTCTAATTAAACTACCTTTCTCTCTTTTAAAGATACAAAGAAAAATGCCAACTAAATAATCCCTAATAATGATCTATCTTGACGTGTTAATGCATGATAATAAGAATATTAAACTGCATGATGAATGTTCCCTCCGAAAATTAAGATATCTCGGCCGCCATAAATTATAGATGAAACGCATTTACGGACGGCGGCCATGTTTTTGTCCACCCTACACGGATGTCACTGTACGGTCGGCATGAAAAACTTACATTTAACTTTTGTCACTGGAATTGATACTAGAATGTTTTTTTGTTTCTTGTTTTTTATTTCTTTCAATACCTGTTAAAACTAAAATATAATATTTGACACGAATGCCATTTGATCTAAATCCAAGACCAGTCATTTTATTCTAAGTATTATGATTTCACAGAAAATGACATTCAAATAACTGTCTTAAAAAATATTTCCTCGAGCGACGCAATTACATTACGATTGCGAAAACCACAAAAATACACATATTGAAAACAAACAAAAAGATCAATTCACGATACTACCATCTGACGTCACACGACCGCCATATTTTAAAATATCAGCGAGATCCACAGGAACATGAAAAGTTTTATTAAGATATCCACTGAAGTCGTAAATCATTGGACGAAATGCAATTGTAGCCGCTGACTGTTTGGCTGACCCTACTCGAACTCGACCGTCATATTGTACAGTTTGCAAAAGACATTAAGGAAAATATTTTTTTTTGTTTTATTTTTTTGTGTCACTGAATGTGTTAGTGAATTAGATAATGTGGAAATTTATGGGTGGGTGACGAGGAGGGATACAGGAAATAGGAGTAGTGTGTTGTCGATGGTGGTTCATTTTTGAATTCGTTTATTTATTATAGTTTGTTTAATTTTTTGCTTTGTTATTTATTTTGTAATAACTTGAAGAAAAACTGAGATGGTACTGGGTTTGAATAAAGTTTTCATTACAGATTAGTGATACATACCCTAAGAAATTTATTAAAATCGATAAATGATTCCGATTTATTCGTTTTCTTAGCAAACTTTGCTGAAAAACATAACACCATTGAAATCCCTTTTAAAGAAAAAAGAACAAATACCATACCTCCGCATTTCCGCGCAAAAAAACACCCGCTAAACTGTCGAGCTGAACTCGTATACTGCATCGTTATACCGTCCCCAAAAAAGGCCGGTAAACCCTAAAATGTAGAGATAAGTTACATATGTGCGGAGTGATATTAAGATATCCAGTGGCCGCAATAAATCATCGGTGTGCGTTTGCGGCAATGTTTTTGTCGACCCTACCCTACGGACAGGTTATTACTATCCCCACACGAGTGCGCGACAGTTATCGGTGCGGGTTTTTTAAGTATTCAGGAAAATCGTATGCTTTATTTTTGAGTCAAGGAAATGTTACACTTGTTTTGCGTTACATACTCATTTTATGTACGTCCCTTATTTTTGTCTAAAGGATAGAGGAGATTTCTCATGCAATAGTTAGAGCACATGTACATATTTACTCTTTGATGCTATACTGTAGTGTAATCTGAAATTTGAAGTAAAGTTACAATAACTATATCCTACGGTATCTGATCTCTTTAAGGTGTCTAGTTAAAAAAAAAAAACTCCTTGTAACACGATGCATACTTAAGAATATTAAGAACTTAATTTCAAGAAGAAAAAAAGGTAATTATTAATGTCCAATTTTAATACAAAACCTTTTTCACTTACAACCTTCGTAGACCACAACGTGACAATTAATTCGACCATTATCCGGCGTCTATATCTTGGAGCGCGGTAGTTCTATCTCCGAGCATTCGGTAACTGTTGGAGACAGATGAAAAGTGTTTTATGGGGCTGCCTTAATGTGCTGCCACTTGAATGGAAACCTCATTTTATGGTTTAAACTTTAAAAATGCTAACGTAAGTGAATGTGGTTAATAGTTTCATAAGAATGGATTAGTCTCCTGATATGCGTAATGTTATGTGAAGTTTTGCCACTCACCATTTAAAATGCAAGTAGCTGAATAGGTACCGTATTTACATATTTTTTTGTATATAATTAGGTTTTAAAAGTCCACACGTTTATAATCAAAATCATTGCGATTAACAAAAAAAAAATGACAACATTTTTCATGTAGGTAGTTACATGAAATGCAAAGAAAACTCAACTAGTACGATCTAGCAGGACATTTATTGCCGCGGGATCAAACTTGTTTTCGTTATAGCAGTAAGCTGACCGCATCAACCCATCTCAGCTATAAAGGGGTGGTACACCAACATTCCGTTAAATTTCACTTTACGTACTGAGCCCTCGGCCCTTGGTTTTGAGTGAGGACCCTGTAGCACGATGTTGACAGCAAAACTAAATAGAGATATCGCAAAACAAATGCGTATAAGCGTAAATGCTACATGGTACGGAGGCAGACAAAGACATCTCTATATTTTCTTCCTTCTGTGAATCTGTATTTCGGACTAAATAATAATGTATGAGGTAAAAGGGTTTCCTAGTATCTACGTGGAACGTGTATTTTCTTTCATATAATATCTTTAGCAGTAAGGCCTTGAGTGTTGACCCCTATGTATATCAGTGTCCGGAAAAAATCCTTTCGTAAGATTAACCTAACATTTACGTCAACCGTCATTAAAAGTCACATTACACACACATACGGTTCTACACACGTTAGAAACTTTAAGCGTGTGTGTGTATTATTTAAAAAAAGAGCAGCCCTTTCTGTTGCGGACATTATTTAATCCGATACCCCTACCATTGGCTATAAAGTCACGGTAACGAGGTACGGAAGGGTCCAACTATCATCGTTTTTACGCGAGTCGATAAACGCGAGTGGCGACGTTAACTCGACCCTTGCGGATGAATGGCGAGTTACTTCCTGAGTAGGGGCTGTGGTTAAACGGTCATGTTATTTTTTTGTTTTCTTTTTGCGGTGGTGAATTAAATTGGATGTGAGAGAATGTTGTCTCTGAGCTATGTTTATTTTGTTCGGAAACAAAACTCATCTTTAAAGAACTGATTGATTTTATTGCTCCTTTATGTAGTCTTCTTTTAAATACGTATTACAATCTCCTATTTTTCAGTAAATACAGCTAGTATTCCCCAACTTAACATTTCTTGACATTTGCAAACTATTCCCATTGTCGTTTAAAAGCCGGTTATAATAGTTCCAGTAAGAGGGGTCAAGTATGACTTAACAATCGGTTCGGGTATCAAGAGCTCTATAAATAAATTTCAATTTCATTAATTACAGGAAGCTACAACCTATATTCAGTTAGATTTTGAATCCGTAAATAGTTTTGTTTAAGTACCTTTGTAATTACCGTGCTTTTATAACTTTGAAAGATTATTCGATCGAAGGTTGAAAGGGTAGAAATAATAAATGATGAAATCATTGACGAACATTTATAGGACAACAATGTATTTCTCACTCTTAACAAGTTGTTCTTAGACACATAATGTCCATGGCTTTCTTAAATATCAATTTAGACCACAAAACCTTCGAGAGACTTTCCGGCGACGTACAACAAACGAAAGTTTCAGTATCCCATAATTTTCATACAAAATTATTCACGCTATCTCCTTCCAGCGCTAACAGTCCATTGACCTCACACATGAATGAACAACAATCCTTCAAAACAAAGCCGTAATCTTTCATTCACTCATTCATTTCACTTCACCGCACCAATAAAAACGCCGTAAAACGTCTCGTCACCGCACTTCTGACACATTTAACAAGGAAATGCTTTAGAAAGTGTAACCGCCATTACTGGTGAACATACGTATATTAGGGGCTTTTAAAACCGCTCGCGACTGTAATTTGTGACTAAACGTCGATGGAAAGATTACCACTACCCTCTTGTAAGCGACGAAATGTCGGTAAATGTGGAGAAAGGAAATTATTAGCTGATATTTTTCATGTATAGGAATGTTGTTGCTATTAGTCAACATCAAAAAACTTTTCAAAAATTTGTTCAGGATATGTAAACAAAGGCAGCTTTTCGAAGTAAAAAGATATTCTGTTTATATGACCAAAATAATTTTCGGGTGTTCTGGATTAAGCTAAAAATAGCCCAAACCATCGTAGTAAATTACTCGGATACCATTATTAATATCTTATGGTACAAAAAATATAAATCTAAATGATTTTTTCAGTTCTGTGATATTTAAAGAGCTTACAATTCAAAACAACTGGTTATTTCATAATATTCAGTACACTGCCAACATTGACACATTGACGCTGACGCACGGTTTGACGTCTGACGTGGTCCAATCAGGAATGCCTGTCATTGGTCAATCAAGTTGTAAGCTGTCGTTGCGGCTGTCGATAGCAGTGCAAAATCATTATGTGGGTCTGTCGGTCTGTCAAGACTCAGCTGTTGGCGACTCGAGTGACATGTTCAACTGAAGATGTATTTTGATAGGTGGTTTTGTTGACGAAGATGTATCAGGAATTTGGTAGGGTTTTTCGACGTGTTTTGGTATTGGTGTTATTCGTAATGGGAGGTTGGTGGAATAAAAGTAAAAAAAAATAAATTCTTTTCTTAATTTAACTTATGTCTTTCAATTTACGGGAGAAGAAACGCAGTCCTTTTTAAAGTCGTTCTTGATTACAGGTCTTGATCTGGGCTTTTTGAGTCCAAACATGAAAAAAACTTACTATTATCGTTATTTATTAATATAAACTTATTTACTTTGTGAATAATAAGCAGAAAATGAAATTTTATTCTAACAATACGCAAAGGAAATGTTCATTTAAGTAAGAATACAACTCTACAAACAAAAACAAAATATACAAACACATATACATATATACACATGGTTGTAATTCGATAGAAACATACAAAAAAACACTCATTATTATTCTAAAGCATAGCAGGAAGTAATCAAACGAAAATGTAATTGTCATCGCGCATAACATTTGCTGAATCTAATTTATTCACGGGGCGCTGCGTCTGGGCGTTACTAGGAGTGCGTACGAGATACATCGCCTCGGTGATTTATTTATGAGTTTGTGCAAATTTTGTTATGTTGGGCTTAAGGCCGTGTGATGGCCCACTGACCGAGTTACGATTCAATGTCGGAGTGAGTTTCGTAGGTGTTGAGTAGGAGGTGCTTTTCACATTTTTGGTAGTCTTTTTACGATTTTGTTTGTTGACTCTTCTCGTCTCTAAGATTTAAAATTAGTTTAGGTTCTGCCTTGAATAAGTTTGCTAGAAACATCTGTATGATGAACGAAGAAAAAAATAACAAACACTGTTGTGTCGGTTATATACCAGTCAGTGACGTACTGATTGTTCAAATATTGATATGTTAAACATGTTATCTAAATTTGCATATTATATATTCAGCAGCTTTATGTCGTCGGAAAATGATTATATTAAGTTAACATATACGAAATGGTGTGTTAAGGCTTTCATTTTTCCAAAACCTAAAAAGAAACAGCTGGTACTAAAATAGAACAATAGTAGCGAAACAATGTAGCAATAGCGAGACAAATTGTAGCAGTAATGAGTAATTGTATTAAGAGCAGCAAATCCAATAGACGAGTGTTTTATTAGCTTTGTTAGGCATTCGTTTGTGTTTATAGTTATTTTTAATAATTTTCTGCTTTAAGGGAATGTTAAGAAAGAGTATTTACTATACAATTGGGTTGACAAAAAATTATTGGTTTAAAATAAACCTTTTTACTTCACCATTAGACTTCGCAATACTATGTTGTATCTACTTAGGAATAAAGAACTTAACGGAATCTTTTACCATAAGTCCGTGAACGAAAAAGTAAAAAAGCCGGAAAAGTACTAGTTAAAATCGCAAAACTATGGCATATTTCATACAAATAGGCAAAGACAATATGAAGAAACAAATGGTCACCCACCAAATTTGGGACTGTATCAACCGTTACTTCGTTGTTATAACTTCAACAGAAACAAGAAATATCTTTAAATTTTAACTGTGTAGCTATTGCAATTTATAAGATGCAACTTGGTGACAGATGAGAAGATAGATGGATTAACACGTTTTTACTCTCTCGTACGGAACCCGATAAAAAGCCTATCAATAAAATTACAAGTATTTTCCAGTCAAATGCAGAAAATTTGTGTTTAGTGTCTTAAGGTGTTTAGACAATTTCGCTAACATGGCTGCTCTTTATCATTGATTTAACTTTCTCAACGTCGCGCAACAGAAACTCTGCCCACACCCTCACTCACAAATTTGACGGTATAAATTGTTTTTGAAAATCAGTTTTAACCGACTTTTGTTGCTGTCCGTACATTGATTCGGTTCTCAGTATTCGAACATCCTATAGAGGGATTACTGTCGAAACTGGTATACTCTGCTTCTCTGGAAGACTAAATAGTATTTCATTGTTAAATAATATGCTGATAGTGGGTATATTGAAAGGGGGCAGTAATTTCAAGTACAGTTTACTGACGCTTTTCCTGAGTCTTTGTGTCTGTGACTTGAATTTTTGTGAAATCACGCATGAGACAAGGATTAAATTCCTTAGTTCGGGAAACGTTAAAAATATGCATCGAAAAAAAACAGCTCCCGTTGTTACGTAAATACCTCTACAGCCCTAGTTAGCGAAGTACCTAGCTATAACATACTACAGTGCAACAGCATTCAAAATGAAGCTTTATATACCCCACCGTACCACAAAACCGGGTAAAAGCCGCAGTTATCGCTAAATACATTCATTTAATCACAAAAGCGACCGCGACGATCGTAAAACTGAGCGTCGGTCACTACATAGGTACGGGTCGTGGGTAATGCCCTATTTGGGGTATGTTTGACCAACTTATTTCCTACATTCCGTGATAGCTTATCTCATTTACAGTTACAAGTATGAGAGCGTTGTTTATCTGTGTCTGTGGAGTTGAGGATAATACAGTAGGGACTTCCTGGTGTTGATAAACTAATGGCTAATTTGATTGAGTAATATTTCGTTAAGGTTTCATGAATTATGTATGTATCGCTTTAAGGTTTACAATGTTCACAGTTGGTTACAATGTGACTCTTTTTTGACACTGTCGATAAAACC